>NW_022699214.1:209805-266599 GCF_011630105.1 Anneissia japonica | reverse complement strand
ATGTAAATGTTCTTTTCAGATTTTAAGATCAGCATCAGGCCTGGAAAAAATTGTGCATCTGACCATGAAAATTATCCTGATGAATGCCTCCAGCACCAAATGTTTTCTGCACACATATTATGCTAAAACCCTTAATATTCTCCCTGTGTTTTTGTGTACTTTTAGACAGTTTTCCTTAATTCATTGTTTTAATCCATCTGTTATTTTAGGCAGAAAATGTGTTTTTTGGTGATGGACTATTTGATATCATGGAAGAGAGAGACGAAGAAGGAACAAGTTTCTGTGAAGGCATGATGCAGTAAGGATTAATTTTATCTCTTCAGTCCTGTCCAAACTAAAAAAAATTTATTTGACAAAAACATGTGATATGCCAAAGTATATTCATGATATGATGTCATCACATGACCATATGTAGGCACATCATGACTAAATATGGGCATACAACAGTTTTTTGTTAAAGAAAATTTTATAATCTTGACATAGCTAAGTTTGTTAAACTATACTATTTATACTATTTGCATACTATTTATACTGTACTATCAAACCAGTCACTCATCGCAATTCGTGTTTCAGAGATAATGTCCAAAACATGCTGAAATGTCAGAATTTTTGAAATCTATTTTATTGCACTAAACTAACCATTATATATATCTATAAATCTTGCCATGCTGTTATTTTCACCATTTTCAATGTCAAAACAACAATTTTCAACGAGATGGTGATGGTCTCTGCCTGAGAAATTCCCGAAATCATAAACTTTGAAGGATGATTTATCAAATACTGTTCTTTAAACAGCTTTATGTTTGAATGCTTATAACTTCATAAAGAAATGTCGGATTTAAATAATTCTTTTACTATTTTGTAGCTCTCATTTTACTGTGTAACACTGTATTAATAAGTAAAAATTGATTTTTGCAACTAGTAACTGGTTTGGCTTGTCTTTGCCACATATCAGGGTTGGGCATAAAAATGGGTCAAAAGGCCAAAGTAAATTTTAGATTTAACGCCATTAGCCGCACCCAAACTTGGATGTTTCCAGTGTGCATCCAAAAACCTTCATGTGCTGCTTTTATACAGCTTTATTTTCAGTTTTGATAACTAAATTTTACACATGATCAGCGTCGGACCATACACTGATCTGAAGATTTTTAGCCAAAGGTGGTTGACTGGGTTTTTAATTTGTGTCGTGGGCTGCAAAAAAAAATCACCGTTTTTTTACACAAATGGCCCATGTGCTGCAATTTGCCCACCTGTGTACTGTACTATATGCTCAGTCATCATCTATTTTTTTATTACTATCATCATCACCATTAATATCTTTCTTATTGAAGAATAATTATTTTGCTTTGTTACTTTAAACAAAGATATTTAAAAATGTATAATTTGATTGTTTTTTTAAGCTTGAGAAGAAATTACAATTTTGATGACTGGGAAAGTAACCCAGGGTTCGTGTATAGCCCCGTTTTCAAAAGACGAGCTGTCGGAGGTCCTGAGGCCAGCATTAAGCTGCACATGGCTACATCAATGAGCCAACCAATTACATTTACATGTGACGGTAAGGTACCATTTCTCATTATTAAGACAGTGTACAAATATATACAGCCAGTAGTGTTCGGTAACACCTACCATATTCATTTACATAGTATTTTTGGTATGATTTAGCTCACATAACATACTCTAAATATAGTACATACCAATTATAAAGGCCTACTGCCATGCAAGTCTGATAAATAATTATATTATGTATTACAATAAGTTAGAGATTTCAGTTGAATATTTAAATGAGAATGAATACTTTATTTCTGTTCCTGTATTCTTTTGAATATACCCTTAAATTGGCTGGCTGCCAATTTAAAGTTGTTTGTAGTAAAATATCTACTATATCATCACTGAATAACTATTTTTGTTTGGCACTAACAAATGATTTACTGATTCATGAAAATTCATATGCTGTTCTTTTGAATGTGCAATTCATATTTGAATTTTTGAGGTTTCGTTCTGTTTTTTTTTTTAGCTGGCAAATTAAAGCCTTTAAAACAGACTTACGTAGAACCAAACAACAACTAAATGCAATATGAACACTGAAACTCAATTAAATTTTATAAATAAAATAACTATTGATTGCAGAACACTGTCACTGACTGGGAGAACTGCTTCACTGTTCTGGACTGCAAATAGTTTACATCAGTTAAAAATAAAAGAAGCAATTAATTTTTTTGGGGAAAAGCCTTCTTTAAATAAACAATTATTTCACTTTAATACTACCCTCTCTATATGTAGTTGGTATTTCATGAATATTTAATGAACATGCTATAGTTCATGAATATAGTAACTAACCTGGTAGTCGTAATATGTGGTTAATTTCCATACTCAGGTGCAATGTAATTGCTATATATACTCGAGTACTGAATTGTAATTGTCACTAATGATATGAATTGCCTTTCTCGAAACAGCACTACGGGGGTGCTGGATGGGGGTGGGGGGCACTGTTGCATCCTATACATTAAATGCCTTGTTCTATTTGTCTTATAACTGTAAATATTGTTTAGCGTTGGGTAGGTTACACATAGGGCTAGATGCCTAACAAGCAGTGGAAGTATGATTATCCAACAAGTGCGTCCGGTACTACTTCCATGAATTTTGTCGTCAAATCCTGTTCAAACAACTGAATGAGGATATAGATAACTGGAAGTAAACCGTGTTTGACCCTGAAAATGGGAAAACATAAACACTAAATAAAACTATAATGATGATATATTTCAAACATAGCATTATATTTGAGCACTGTTCTGGGCCCAAATATATGTTACAGCATAGCCTTATGCCTAATATACAATTTAATATTAGAATGTTGATAGTTATTTAGTCACTATCATTAGAGAGACCTACACGTACCGAAAGATAGACGGGAAGATTCAAAGTAATAATGTTTCATCTTATTAATTATTCTTTGAAATTTGAGTGGCGTATCTACGGGGAGTGCAGGGGCGCACTCCTCGCCTAAAAAAAGTTGCTCCCCCAGTCGTGCCTCTCCCCCATTCGAAGCAAAAGAATCAAGTACTTAAAAATCACCTTATTTTGTGAGCTAGGTCCCCCTCACTTAATCATTGAGCCCCCATTTCACCTTCGTGTCCCACCCCTCCCCAAATCAGCCTCCTACCCACCCCCTCCCCCACCCAATTCAAGAATTCTGGATATGCCACTGTTGAAATTTTATGATTAATATTTTGTAGTCCTGCTATAGGATTAGGGAATTTCTGCACATGCAGAGAATATAATACTTGGCAACATCTTACTAATCTTCCCATGAATATCACTTGATATTTAGGATCCAATATCATGCTGTCATTTCATCCTCTATAATATTTTATGGAATTTTGGCCATTATCTCATTATCATCCATCATATCTTGTTATTTATGCTTTCACTGGTGCATTGCAAAATATTGTTTATGCCTTTACTGCAAAGTGACATTTGTTTAGATCTTTGTAAGACCAGCTAGGGAAAGGGAAAGATTGTAGACATTAATAAAGAATGGGAATTAAAAGAATACTGAAAATATATATTATTATTTAAATACAAAATAATGGAATCAAAAATAATGACTAACTGTTGAAAGAGTAAAGGTGTTTTGGTTACTATTGAACCCAACCCAGTAATGTGGTATTTAAAGGGAAGTGTCTTTAACCGCAATACCTAATTAACTACAATATCATGGGTCGAGTCCTTTTTGACCTAGAAATAATGAAATTGAAAAAAAACTATATAAAAAAAATGAACTGCATTTTTATACTCTGCAACATTAATTTAATCAACGTCAATGACATCCAGGTACCTATTCACACCCCTGGATGGGAAGAGCCTCATTACACGATAGCTTCCTGCTATGGTGTAATACCAGGGGGTTAAAAACCAAGCCTCATAAATATATCAACCCACTGAAAACCGCATGGATACATTGTGAAATTAAACTAAAAATCACATAACAGTCAAAAAAAGCATTTGGGAAATTGAACTAAAAATCTCAGAAAAAATGGATTTTTAGACTGGTATGACTTATCGTGTACTTTCTTAGTAAGTAAATCCTTGCCGAGCCACTAGGGCTCATATAGGGCTGATGCTTTTCCCCTGTTTCTGTAGCATAAATTGGATGAGAGTGTGATACTCCCCTGTGTCACTCCCACCAATTTGCTTGTACCCATTGATAAAGCAGGGTAGACTGCAGCAATATAAATAAAGTGCCTTGCTTAAGTTAAGGACACTAGCGAAATGCACAGCGAATGATTCAAACCACGAGGTTTCCCACTGCCAAACCGCTAACATTTTAGTATGGTATACTAAATGGGAAAATTTTATTTTTATTAGGGTAGAACAGTATATTCCTATTAAACAGTTGAAGCAAATGGCATTTTGTTTTGCTGATCCAGAGTGCATATGTTATGACTTCAAATGATCTTGTTGATGATTTGTACATTGATAATGAAATAAATAGTTTAATGTTAAACTGATTGGCATTTCCCTGCTCTGTGTTCTGCTTGCAACAGTATTTTACTGAAAAATCTGTAATTTAACATATAGTAAAAACAAATACATTTGGGTTATGAATATGAAATATGATTAATTTATTGCAGTTCATATGAAATACAGTAAAAAGTATAAAAAAATAAAGTTTAACATGGATATAAAATATTAACTGAAGTAAAACATAGATACATAAAACAAATAATAAAAAAGAAAAACATATTGCTCAAGTATTGTCTGTATTGATTCATGAAACGGAACTCATTATAAATCAACAACAATAATTATTTCCTTTTAAAATGAGAAGTTCAATGCGATTTTGTTGGGATTTTTTTTTGTTTCACCTCAAAGAGTAACATTTATTGAAGCTAATTTCGTTTCTGAAAGTGAGCCTATTCATCAACAATGATTCACATTCCGAAAAATCCCAAAAGTAAAGCAGCTCTGTCTGCTAAACATGTTTGCACAGTACAGTAGTCTTGATGTGCAGTCAACCATAAAGTATGCACAAGAGTTTAGTAGGTCAAAGGTTGAAAAGCTCTAATGCCATTGGTTGAAATACTTGTCAACAAGTAGAGCATCTTAGGAAGATGTGAACAGCTACTGTACTGTCAATCATATGTATTGGTTGGTATCAATTATAGTAAAAAAAATGCAATTTAGTCAAGTCAATACAAAAAGTTAAGTTAGTGGTTGTAAATCATAGACTTATTTTAAACCTTGTTAGCTAACGTTATTTTGGAAATTTTTTTAGAAGAGTGCTGAAAAATAAAATAGTATTTTGTCATTTAGTATAATCACTACCGCTTGGGCCCAGGCCGAGACAAAACAAAAAAATTAATTTAAAAAAATCAATGACATTAATATGGAAAACAATATTTTGATCTACTCTTTGTGTCTGTAATTATTTGAATTAGGGATCTCACTACATAAAACGTCCAAACCCCCACCTGATTGTGCCTCTGCTGGCCCCCAGACCTCTGCTTGTAGTTCTTGGTGCCCCTGAGTGAAATGGTTCTATCTCAAGCATTTAGGTAAAAAATAGAAATAAATGTCAATTGGTGAATGAAAAATAAAATACTCGGTCAAAAGTAAATGAGGGTGACCTAAGTCTCGAGATCGCATCACATTAAAATTGCATGGGAAAACCCTCAAACGGAACAAAAAGTTGAAATGAAACCATTAATTTTACCCTAATCAATCATTCATATTACAAGGTTTTAGATGTATAAAAAAATGAATCAACAAAAATTCTTTTCTCTCTCACTATAAAACTTAGAAACACTCTGAATTCTATTTGATAATGTTATTGTAGTTAATACATCCGTTGAACATGTAATCAGCCAAGGGTTATGCTACCTACCAGAGCCTCTATCTAGCCTACCATCAGAACAGTTTATGCTTAAGGTACAAGGTGCTGCAGAGTTCCTCCATCAGTGAGTAGCTTTTGATTGTGATGATAATAATGTTGAGTGATGATAATAGTGATGGTAATGAAGAATGTGTATATGCATTGTAATGATATTGATGATAATGCTGATGAAAGATGATGATTATGATGGTAACAATGAATATGATGGTTACAATGATGATGATTATATATGATGATGATAATAGTGATGATGCTGATAGTGATGATGGATATGAATGGTAATTGATATGTATGATGGTGATGATACTTCAATATTGTAGTCATGATTTTGATAATGTGATTATGATGATAAAGATTCTGGAAATTAGATTATGATGACAATAGCTGCATGTTGAAGGAGAAATATGCTTGTGTCACCTGTATTTTCTTTCTCTATGGTGCCACTAATCAGTCCTTCCCTGGATGAAAACTAAATTATATAAAACATAACGAGCAATGATGGTGATGATGAAGGTGATGGTGTTGGTGATGATGATTCTAAAGATGGTGAAATGATGGTTTACAAATCATACAATTCTAGCATACAATAATTAATTTCCATAAAGCATTTTTTTTTAAATTTACAGTGATGCCATGCTTGGAGACTTTGAGTACGTGCAGAAGTGTAGAAAGTTTGATAGGGATATTTACCTTCAACTTCTGAAAGAAGATGACGTGACAAGGGATCTCGCAAGAACGGTATGCACACCTCACGATTGTATTGTTAGAGTGGAAGAGAGCGTGATCTAGTAGAAATGGAACAAAGATCAAATATAAAAAGGAGTTATCATTTCATTATCATCATCAAGAAGTTAGAGAGGTTCCTAATCGTCTGCGTGTAGCAAGAGTCTCTGAGAAATCAAAATCTCTTGCTAACTTATCTGTCTCCTTTAAAATTCAGAATGTTTTTAATGCTGTTTTGATTTTCTTTTGGGTATCACCATTTTCAGAAAAAAATTACAATAGGATGTGTTAGCAAAGCTCATTAAACTGTATCTGAATTGACTTCTAGCCCAACCTTTGACACTCCAGTCTACACCATCAAATTTTATGGACACATCTGTGTGATATTCCCATATATGGGCATGATGATGTCATACTACACCCAAATATGGGCATATCACAGTTATTTGACATATACAATTTGATAGTGTAGACAAAGCTTTAGGAAAATCTGTTACATTCACAAGACTATTTTCATGAATACTTACCTGAATGAACGAAATGCCTAAGTTCATCACCTTTGATTTGTGTAATCTTTAATATCTGTAAATTTATTTGTGCAGGTTGAAGATGACAAACAAGATGTTAATGTAAAGCGCTTCTCAAATCTATTTGAAAGACCCGTCACAACAGCAGTGACAAAGTAAGTTACATACATGACAAAGTAAATTACAGCACCGGATCCAGAGAAGAGGGGTAACAGTGCCAAACATGCTTCGATCTATTGATTCCCCTCCCCTGCTGTTTTAAATTATTTATACACACCCAATTGCTTTGTCTCATAAATTGATGACATAGTAATAAATACAGGGATTTTTATACACCTTTTGCCAAGGGATACAAGGCGATGGCGATGTCAATATTATCCCTGGTTATTGATTTCATAATCATACCGGCACAAAGTCCACCTCCTCTACTCACTGGAGTATTCCTAGTCATGCTTGCACTTTAATGCTGATATAGCTAGCAAAACATGTTAATTTCGCCTTTTGGAAGCTAAACGTAATCTCCCTTTTTTGAACACACTGAAGATACATCAGACCTATTTATACAATCGTGTATGTTCACTTCACTTTATTGAAGTTACAAAAAGCGTGTTTTTAGTGGGGTACATATTTCAAGTCAGCGATTTAGCCTGACCCTAGGCTGACTAAAAAAATCGGCCTGAGGTGGTATAATTTTAGTCTAGGTTCACATGATTTAGTTGTAGTGCTAGACGAAGTTTGTTTTAAGAATATGAAATGACATAATTTTGAAGTTTCAGCTCAAACTACGACTTCATTTTAAGAATACCGGGGTTATACATTCAGTGTCACGTCATCTTACCAGGTACCCAAGGACACAAGCAAAATTCACAGCGAAGGTTTGAACCTCCAACATCAAGATTGAGGGACCGAAAACCCAACCACTGCATCAACCCTCCCTCATACAGACAAGTACATACAGATTAACACATTAAAGTAATACTCATATACACACATTAACATGTGTGATATACACACATTAAAATAATATCGATGAACAAATAGAAGATACAAAATAGATTTCTTTGTTAATGTGCTCAACTTCGTTTACATAAAATTTTCCATATGCTACTCAAGCATAAATAATTAGTAATGCATGAACGTAACAGGTATACCCACAAATAGATACACAGATGCATACAGAAACAGATAGTAATACAGTATATACAGTATAATGGAATTGCGTTGGTTTTACATAAACAATAGGAGCTTATGCTTCTTAAATTAATTATTCCCTGGATATTCAAACTGCCATGTGTATGCACAACTTCCTTGACTAGTTGGGAATATTCATAGTCCAATTGGTACTTCTGCACCGGGCCAATATCATCCCGAAACTTTAAACATTGTACTGGTACCTATTATGCCCACTATGGTGAAAGAAACTACACTGAAATAAATTTAAACCAACACAAAAATTATAAGCTTTATTAAACAGAATTTACAATGTTACCATACCATTCATAATACAATAAATAAAACTTATTCCAGGTACTATAAAGCAACTTATTTCCTGTCTTGATAGTTTTGCTAGCTCAAATTGTGGAAGCAGTTTGGCGCAGCGGGAACGGTCGAGGTTTCAATCCCTTGCTGTGCATTTCACTTGTGTCCTTGAGCAAGGCGCATTATCTGCATTGCTTCTCTCCACCCAGGAGTAGAAATGGGTACCTGGTTGCCTGCTCCTGTGCTGATTACCAGCAGCAACATTTAAACCATGTGGACCCAATGACCAGGGAAAAGAACTGCTCTTTATAACCACAAGAGGTGCATTATGAATGCCTATACCAATACCAGTAAATTACAAGTATAGATATTTGTTTATACTATAATTATAGATACCATAATTTTTAGAACATTTTACAGCAATCTGCCTCTATCTATTCATTCATTTACCACTAATTATTACATCATAAATATCAAGGTTGTTAATGTTGCAACACATCTGTTTGGCTTGCTCCTATAAACATATGGTATATGTGTATATGCTATATATACACACAACCAGTATTCACATAAATATGTTAAATGGCTTGGTTTCAAGTTACCACACTCTAGTAAATACTCTTCAGTTTCTGTTTATTTTTCATCATGCCTGTATTTGCTTATGATTGCCTATATTATGTTAGAGTAGCCTTCTTACAATCTTGTACGTTGTCAATTACCCATCTACAATTATCTTTTATTTCACTTGAAAGTATAAACATCCTGACCTATTTTTCCTGTGATTGGTTGTTCATGGGTACATTTATGTGTATCTGTATATACTTGCTGGCCATGTAATATACTATTCATGTCAATAATATGAGATAAAGCTACTTTACAGTATTTTATTTTGTGCTTGAACTCTCTTGTTTCCAATAGATTCAAATCACCAATGGTATGGGTCTAGTAACCCGAACAATACATCACATTTGTTATTATAATTATGCTATTTTTTGTATCCTACTCTAAAAAGGGAATTCCCAAGAATTGTTATGTTATTGTAAATCTGTTATTGTTAAGAAATAAGAGCATGCTTGATAAACTCTCAAAAGATATAGATTATTTGTTCAGACAACTTCTAATACATAATGCAATGGAATGTAAACAAAAATATGTTATGTTCGATTGAACCGGATTGGATATATTCAGCGTAAAATGCACCAAGGATAAATCACGAAAGTCTGAAGACTTTATATCCGATGGGGTCGTATATTACATAGCCTTCAATACTGGAATAAAAAATTATTATTTGATTTTTAAATACATATTATTATCTGCCATTTTTATAATGTATAGTAATATCATAAATCATTTCACCAAACCTTTGATTTCTATCTTATATTTTTCTCTTACTGGTTGATATGATTTTTATATTTTATAATTGTCCCATTGAGTTTTGAAAAGTACTTTTTAACAAAGTAGCACAACATACAGGCATACAACAAACAGTTTTAATAAATTAAAATGACTTTTAAAAAGTTGTTATTATGGCATTGCTCTACTAGTACTATGTAGCCTTTAAAAGTACTTAATGGGTTTTGTACTGCTAATCCAAATTTTTAAAACAAGTGAAACTTAAATTAATTATTGAATATTGTATTATTAATTATATAATATATTATATTATTTTTCATAATCCTTTTGTGTATTGTTATTCTATTTGTTGTGTAGGCTTGGTTTATCTGTGTTGATGGATGCGTTCTCAATGGAAGTTAACAAGCTCAGGAAGGCAATTAAGGTAAACAATGCCTAAATATGGTCATGATGACATCACTTCATGACCATATATAGGCACATCATGACTATATATGGGCATACAGTACAACTAGGTTTTTTTTGTCAAATAGTCTAGACAGAGCTTCTTGAACAATAACTTTCAACATGTGAATTAGTTATTGTTTATAACAATCATTTACATTATGATAATGTATACGTACTCCTTGTGTTAAAGCCCTGTCCAGACTATCAAATGTTATTTGACAAAAACATGCTACATGCCTAAATATGGTCATGATGACATCACATCATCACCATATATAGGCACATCATGACTATGTATGGACATACACCTGTTTTTTTGTTTATAACCAAGTTGGCTTTCAATTTACAGTCACCTGGAGAGGTTCACTGTGTGAACGAAAGCTTGTGCTCAATAAAATATTTGAATACTGCCTAAGTGTCTTTTTGTATAGCTTTCAATAGAAATGTCAATATTTTATTAATAATGCTGTAATTTGATTACCATTCATTTCCTTGTTTACCAGGAAGCCTCAATTGATATATTTTTGTGATTTATTTTGGAAATGTTAAGTGTTAAAAGTGGTTCCAGATAGGTTTGGCAAGGGAGGAGGAACATGATATTGTTTTCACTTCGCATTCACAACATCAGAATTTGGCACATAAGGTTTTTAAGGATACAATTAAAACTTTGCTTACTCTATGTTCAAACAAAATAATTAAAAATTAGAACAAAACAATAAAAAAAATTAAATATATATAAAACGTATTTTTTAATATACTAATGTATTTTTTATCTAATCTATTTTTTATTATTTACCTAGATAAATTTAAATTTTTTATAATTCATAAGTTATTAGATGCATTACAGAATTTTTGGCACATGAAATGACCATAATTACCATATAATTTTATTGTTTAGACCAGTGGTAAGCAGCATACAAGTCCAGTCATCCAGGCCGCAAACGCCATCTGCCACACATTAGCGTACGTTGAAACCAGCGAGATCAGTAATGCTGTTAGCTTACTGAAGACTGGTACGGGAATCGAAAGCGGCCTAGAGAACTTAACAGTAGCAATCTTTAAGCTGATCGACATGTACTGTAAGGCGTTTGACACTACATTCACCGCATGGACGGAAGAACCTTGTAAAAGGATGGAGAGCATTGAGACGATTCAAAGGCAACTGCAGTTTAGGATCTCCGCTGCTCATAGGGTACCAGCTGAATGGAAAAGGTTTCTGGCACAGTTTGTTTTAATTGTTGATTTAAATAAATCTTGAATAAAGTACATGTGATTTTCACATACTGTATGTGGCAAAGACAAGCCAAACCAGTCACTCGTCACAAAAATCGATTTTTAGTTATTACCACAGGGTTATATAGTAAGATGAGAGCAATAAAATGGTAAAAGAATCATAAAAATCCGACATTACGTTTGGAAGTTACAGAAGTTTAGACAAAAAGCTGTTTAAAGAACAATATTTGAGAAATCAGCCATTATAGGTTTATTTATAAGTTTATAATTTTGGCCGTTTCTCAGGCAGAAACCATCACCAAATTGTTAAAAATTGTTGTTTTAACATCAAAAATAAGGGAAATAACAGCATAGCATGGTATATAGATATATAAAGGTTAATTTAGTGTAATAAAATAGATTTCAAAAATTTCATGTTTTGGTCATTATCTCTGAAAAAGGATTTGCGACGAGTGACTGGTTTGGCTTGTCTTTGCCACATATATTTAATACTGTCATTTCAGTAACTTTTTTATACATCAAAATTAACTACTGTATATTAATGGTTATATTATTACTCTATTATTTGTGATAGAAGTTTTTGTTGTTTTTCGTATAATGTTCAATTCAATCACTTTAATCTTGTTTCCTTTTAAATTTCAGCTATGACCATCTCACTGTTTCTTGTCAAATATTTTATGGCGGAAGGCCTCTTTGCACTCCGGTTGAAACATGGCCATCAAAAGTGACCACTCGTTTTTTCAGTAAAATCAAATGGGACCGAGAGTAAGTCTTATATATCATTATAATTAGTAGTATTTGTTCATGTTACTTCTGTTTTTTGATTATTAAACTGGTTAATTAGTTAGTCATACAGTGAGGATTAGTTTTGTTTATTTGTTGTTTAATTTGTTTGTATTATTTTTTATTTATCTATTTATGTATATGTTTGTAAAAAAAAATTGATGTAATCGTATCTTTGTCCTTTAAATTTCAGCATTGATATTCCTTTATCCATCTGCAATTTACCAAGGGAGTCTAGACTGTGCTTGACTTTATATGGTAGTCATTCAGACAAGACCGATAAGACAACGCTAGGCTGGGTTGCTGTACCACTCTTCAACTACAAAAGGTAGGTTGGCTGTAATAATTTACTCATTTATTCAATTCTATATTTCAGAATAACTTTTTCACACCACAAAATTAAACTACTGTACATTTATAATATTATTACTGTATTATATTAATATTATTATTATATTATTATATCTTTCTTTATAATCTGGGCTCACGCTGACCGATCACCAGGTCGCCATACGCGAAAAAAATTTTGGATTGGCGAAGAAAAAATCAACTGCTTCAGTCATTTTGGCAAAGGCCTAAAATTAAAAAAAGTTTTAAATGCTTGCTAAAATACATCATTTTTTTTCATTTGAGCTCCATTTTTGCTAAACTCCATGCGACGCTTATTTGTGTTGTTGTATGAGTAGTCTTGCTGCAAACGTCATTGCCTGTCTCGCAAGTTATCTTTTAATTGTAGTTGTTATTTTAACGCGGTAGATGCAGGGCAGTGGCTGTATGACTGAGACTAAGATGAAGGTACCACTACTAGCTTGGGTTTTTCCACTAAAACACAAGGGCCGATGTGGTGTGGTGGTGGTAGAAATCTAGTAAACCACCGCTAGCTACCATCCCCCAATAATGTTCAAATGTTAGAGTGAGCCCAGATAAATGTTTGTCAGTATTTATAACATTTATAATAGTTAATTTTTATACATAATTGTATTTATTTATTTTTATTTATTTGTTCTTTATACTGGGTTACCTCTTCATTAAAATGTTTCTGTTTTCACAGAGGGCCCAGTACACAGAAAATATTAAAAAATTACATGAATAACAACACAAAATATTACTACAATCACAAAGCAAAAATTTAAGTTCAATTGTTTTCAATGAGATAATTTTATTTAATAATGATTGATTAGAAAATATTAAAAACAATCCCATGTTTTGAAGTTAGGAAATTGATTTTTTTTCTTAATAACCTTTAAAGTAATATGTTTTTTGTGATTAATTTAGCAAAATAATTTGATATGTTATATATAGTGTCTCCAAGCATGTATTTTCTTGTGGTTTTTAAATTGTTTTGAATGAAAGCACAACTTCCCAAATACCTGTATGAAATGTTAATTTGCTTAAATGGGATAAGCTACCTCATGAGAGTATGGGTAATTTTTAATATCAATTTCACTTGGAATGGATTCCTTAAAGTCTACATCTGGGACACCTGCATTATAAGAAAATGATGACACCTGTATACAATTTAAATACATGAGTTAATTGGTAAACAAAATCTTTTAGAACTGTTAAATATTAATTTCCTCACTGGGAGCGCATCTACA
The DNA here is from genome assembly GCF_011630105.1 of Anneissia japonica. Classification (NCBI taxonomy): domain Eukaryota; kingdom Metazoa; phylum Echinodermata; class Crinoidea; order Comatulida; family Comatulidae; genus Anneissia; species Anneissia japonica. Next base: position 252,563 of record NW_022699214.1, on the reverse strand, counting down.
GTAAATTTGGTAGCTAAAGACAATATATCTACTGTAGTAGTAAGATGGGTAATTAAAATATGAATTTCACTATGATTAGTTTCCTTAAGCTGTACAACAAGGACATTATGCATTCAACATCAAATTTCTGTATAAAATTTTAATACAGTTGCTTAATTGCATGAAATATTTAAGGGGATTTAGGTAATTAATAATTTTAATTCAATTTAACCTATAGTCATTTATATAGACTTTATGCCTGGTAAAATCTATGTAAATTAATATCTGTAGGTGTAAGAAGATTTACTGTAATTATAATGACAACTGGTTGATTAACAACTTACATGGTTAATAGTTACGGGATTTGCATTGCCAAATAAGCTGAGTCACCACATGACAAATTATATTATAACACCATTGTTTGTGTTTTACAAATACTGTAAAAATAAATATTGCTCACTTTAACTTGTTCTGGCAGTCTTTTGGCAGTGGTATTTAACACATGGTTTGTATAACAAATAATTTTGCTATAAATCTGAGAGTTTTATTTTAAAATACAAGGAACTCACCACAGCAGTGTTCTGTTTTTTTCTCTCTTGCATAATGTTTTCTAGAATTAAAGTGAACCCACACACTGAAAAAAGGGTGTGGTCCAGGTTAGTGTGTTAGCAATTTGTGCACGCTTCCGTTAATTCAAGTACTAACAGTATTTTATTTTTTTTATATTATGCACATTTTTTGTATGTTGCATTATGGGTAGCACACACTTTTTTAGCATACTGCAGCATGGGAAATGTACACTTCCTTTTTGCAAAATACTGGGTAAAATTACCCACACTGCTTATGTTGTTATTAATTCTGATTTAATTGTCTGTGCATTTGTTTTTCTTCTGTGTATTTTTTCTTAGTATGCATGGTATATAATATTTTGCTAGAATGGTTGAACAACCTAGCCTAGCATTTTATTCATAGACATATTTTTACTACTGTGTGTTTTTTTTAACTTGGGCAAGTGCTTCATAAGCAGTTGCCCATGAACTTGTGGTGTTTTAAGTGGTCATTTATCTAACATAGCAAATAACAAATTTATTGTGTCATTTGTGAATACTTACTTGGATGATACCGATATATGCCAAGTTGCCCTCTGCGAAATTACATTAAAGATAATACGAGTTACCTTGACACTAGATCTGATTTTTATAATAATAATAATAGTAAATATGATTTATATAGTGCCTTTCCAAATTGATCAAAGCGCTTCACAAGTACAACATTAGAAATACAGTAAGATTTTACAATAATTATTAAGAATACAATAAGTAATTAAAATTTAACCGATATAAGAATATAATTTGAAAAATACATGAGCGAACGACAATATGATTTACATACAGTATAAATTAAGTTACAATTTTTGTGGTGGGTTGGGGAGTAGCGTGGCATGGACTGCATTGGCCGATGAATGCTATATATGATCACTTGCCCGACAACAGTAGACCCAACACTCTCAGTGGTATATTGAGCAGATCATTGCATCTGATGCGCTGTTGCATTCTGTTTTGATGTTGACAGTATATTCCAGGCCTAAGTATCTCACTCATAGACTACCAGACTCACCTTTTGATTTGTGTACTATTTGTACAGTATTAGAAATATACCTACAAGATACTGCATCTGGTATAATTGTCCAATGACAGGGTTCTTCCCTGACCTCCCACTGACACTGCCACTGACCTGTTGCAGGCTTCAAAAGAACTTCATTTAGTTCATATAACAAGCCTGTCATCCTGGATAGAGATTCTGAAGATTTATGTCATTGATATAATTTTACTTTTATTAAGCTCTATATAATATTAACTATTTTTTTCAGGTTTACTTTCAATTATAATGATTAGAAATTGCATTTGATTAATTTAGATTTTTATGCTTGTTTGTAACTGCTTAGTGAGGAACTTACGTAACTTCCTGCCACAAATGAGAATATTTGCACCAGATAGGCTAACAATTGTAATGTAGCCGCCATAATTTAATGAACATACCATTAAATGCATATTATATGATTATAACCCCATGCCTGGTTGTGAAAATATATATATGCTTTAAAATGGAATTTTAAGAGATCTGAATTGAAATATTAGCTATTTAATTGTTTCAGCACTATTTAGGTATAGTGTTCAAAAGCTTTGACTTCCAGGCTGTGTGGGAAAAAATGTTTTATATGTTGGTGGTGTTTGAAGAAATGGTTGTGAACGTTTAATGAGATACAGATTTTGGAATATTTAAAACTGGGGAAAAGGGGGCGTAACCACATTTCAAAAATTTTCCCTCCAGATCCTGGCTTTAAAATTATGTATAAAGAAAAGTCTCCATATACACATACAAAGAGGATAACCATAAGAAAATGATGAAAACTCATTTTTGACAAAATTTATGCTCCTGTCTATTTTTGGTATTATCCCATTATCCCAAATTCAGCGGGAATTGCAAAACACTTAATAGTGTAGCGAGGGTTACAAAAAGCCTGCATCATTTCCAAAGTAGATCCAATTTCCTTGTGGGTTTGCTACATAGTACAATTAGTAATGACATGGCCATCTAAATTGAATTTGCATATATTATGCATGACTGAACAAGGTCAAATGCACACTCATGACAATTTCACATTTTTTTGCGACACAACAATGTGGGCTTACTGTAACATTCATACATACATTGGTGTAAATGAAAACATCCTGAGGTTGCCATTTCGTGATTGGATGCGAGATTCATCACATGTAAACATGTGAGAATGCAACTCATTTATTCAATAATTAAAGCTAATTTTTAACTTGATGACTGAACTGTGTAGTATTTGAGCTGTAGCTTGGTGGCTAAGGTGCTTGATTTTTTACCCGAGAGTCCTGGGTGCAAATGTAAAATATGGGAATATGTTTCACATGATGTGACTTAAGGTGTGTCCACAATATCAAACCTTATGTGACAAATTTGTGTGATGTGCCCAAATATGGGCATGGTGATGTCATAGTACACCCAAATATGGGCATGGTGATGTCATAGTACACCCAAATATGAGCATATCACCTTCATTTGTCTCATAAAATTTGATATAGTGTGGACAGCTTTAGAGCAGTTTGTAGAGCATCTAGTTCCATTATATAGTGTAGTTGCTGTCAAGGTCTGTTTCACACTATTAAGCTCTGTCTGTTGTATGCCCATATATAGTCATGATGTGTCTGTATATGGTCATGATGTCATGTCATGTCACAAATAACATTTGATAGTGTGAATAGGGCCTTAAATTTTATGTGATTAAAATAACTATGTTTTATATCACGAAGCTGAAAGAAAAAAATGTTTTAATTTTATCATTTCTTGTACTATATTGGTTGTAGAACTGAGCTGTAAAAATTGTTATGTGAAAATGCAAATTTTAGTAACATTGTTCATGCCATTAGTGTTTCATCATAATTTCATCCTAACACCTCATTTTTATGCTTCTGGAAAGCTCACAAACTTACCAGTTTCTCAAACATAAAGCTTAAAGGATAGCGACATTCAAGATTTGGCATATTTTAAATTCTGTTGTTGTCTAATTATAGCGTCCTACTGAGTGGAAACAATTTGCTAGGCTTGTGGCCAGACTCCAACAGTAATCCAATTGGAACATGCGCCTCGAATATCATGGACCCAAGTAGTGTTATTTTACATGTGAGTAATTTAAAGTAAATAATCTCTGTATTCTAATTTTGCTTGCTTCTTCATAATTATTTTCAGATTATTTTAAATTTTTCTGATATATATTTATATATTGTGATATTATATTCATGCTGATTTTTTTTTGACTTACATTTATTTTATTTTTGATACCAACATTATTTTTTGTGATACTGATTTAAATAAATGCAAACTTATTATTATTAATATTATTATTATTATTATTATTATTATTATTATAATATTGTTAAATTATCATCATTGTTGTAATCACCAAAACTATTGCTGTTAATATTATCATCATCAATAATATTTTTATTTATTTCAGATTGAATTGCCATCAAGTACTAACAACGTAATCTTTCCACCTGTCAAGACAACAGTTAATACCAACCTCCAAGGACTGAGTGCTCTGACAGTTGAGGAAGAAGAACGCATCAGTGCTATCCTCCAGAAGGATGTCCTCTCCAGGTAACACCTGATGGTGAAGTCTCTGGGCAATTCATCAGTCTATTACGTAGAATTCCATTGCAAAAATATAATGCTCTCTAGCACTAAGCTAAACGAACAACTGTGGTTAAAACCGACAGATTAATTGTCGTTCTTTTAAATTTGGGACAGAGGTCCAGTAGCACAGGTGTTAATTTCTCATGACTCATGGACAGAAGCTCAACACACAGGCAGTGTTCTCTCGAAGCCATTTTAGTCGTCAATTTTACCATTAAAAATAACTGACCAACCAGTAAAAATTGTGTGTCTGGTAGAATAAAAAAAAGCACTTATTAGGCCTACAGTAAGTAGCGTAGGCTGGCATTCGTTCAATAAATAAACATCATTCCAGTCCAAGCCTAGGCTATGATTATATGTATTGTTTTTTGAAGCCATTGAATTCCACTTAAAAGAGGCAATACCTCACATTGCGAATGCTTACCTGGCTCTATATGGACAAACACTGACAGGTGATCATTTCTCATGACTCATGGATAGACGGCCAACACACAGGTTGCCATTTGTCATGACCTATGGCTCTATATGGACAAACACTGACAGGTGATCATTTCTCATGACTCATGGATAGACGGCCAATACACAGGTTGCCATTTGTCATGACCTATAAACAGAAATCTAACACAGACCTGTGGCCATCTTTCGTGACTTGTGGACAAAACCTGTACACAGATTGCCATTACTTATGGTAACTCAGAGAAATGCAAAAAAATTGGTGGCCATCTCTCATAGTCCCTAGATTAATTAGACAAACTTTTCTTTGCTCATTGCTAGGCTTGAAGATGGAGATGCCCACTTTCTTTGGTCCAAGCGTCGCTACTGCTATGAAATCCCCACAGCCCTGCCTAGGATATTGAAAGTGGCTAGCAGTTGGGCTTGGGCTAACTTGTCAGATATCTACTCCATGATAGCCAGCTGGAAGCCAATGCCACCAGTAGAAGCATTGCATCTACTGAACCCACAGTGAGTACAAAGATGGTGTTCACAATCTTGAGGTTTGGGTTCACTCTGACGCCGCCCATATTTTTCGTGTCTTCCTTTATCTGGTATATCTTTAATATTAGTTTATTTAGTTCGTAAGATTTTGGATTTATTAAAAGTGCAGATGTTTGTTTAAAAATTTGCTGATGACTTTAATTGGTTTTATACGTCAAGATTACAAGCACAAACAGTAATACCGAACAGCATAGCTCAGTCGGCTAAACAGTGGGCTATTATTCAATTGAACACGAAACAATTACAAAATGCTTTTAATATACAACAATCAAATAGATTTTGTGATTTTTGTTTACATATATTCTTTTCCAGTTTCGCTGATCAGGAGGTTCGTACATTAGCAGTCAGCTGGATTAAGGCAATGACAGATGATGACCTTTGCGATTACTTACCACAATTAGTTCAGGTAAAATTTTATTACTCTTGTTGGCTAATCCAGGTCATATGACATACATAGTAGAATAACAAGTAATTAAAGCCTGTGGAGATACACTATGGGATTTGTCTTTACAGAGCTCTTCTTCCATTTGTGTGTGTGTGGGTGTGTGTGTGTGTGTGTGATTTTTGAATACTTTCCTGAATATCGTAATATTGCTATTGTTTCTTTAACTAGAACACCCCTGAAAATTGTGAATTGATTTTAATGACCAAATTGTTATCTTTTCTTTGTTTCAGGCATTGAAATACGAGAGTTACCATGACTCTGCATTAGCCAACTTTTTAATTGAACGCTCCATGACAAATGTCCGCATTGCGCACTATCTTTATTGGTGAGCTAAACATGTTACAAAAGAATTACTATAAACATTTTACATTACTTTACATTATTTACGAAAACTATCTATGTCATTACAATACAGCTGCTGTTTACCCTGTAACTGTTGGCATTTTGATGTTTAATATGATTCTGTGTTAATGCTTGGCTTACACTATGTTCCCGTGCCTTCAGCAGCCAAATTTCAGGCCACCGTGAGTAAAACAGGATGGACATGAGACAGCACGGAGGGACGGGATGGGCAAACGTGACAGGTCGTGATTGCCGTGGATGCCGGCGCAGATTTTTAAACTGTCAAAAAATTTGCCACGGCAGTCCCAGTGTGGATGAGAAACCTAGTAGGCCATAGTAAAATGGGGCGAACGCAACAAAATGTGACAGTACATAATAGGCCATAACAAAAATTGGAGGTGCTCTGTAGTGGGACGGGAAGCATAAATAGGAAAAACGCCACAAATAAAACAAGAAGCAATTGACGAAGACCAAGCTGTGAAAGAAAAAACCTGAGTAAGACCACAAAACTTGAATATGGAGGGGAAAAAAATGGCCAAAATCATACAGCGCACTACATTTTGGACAAACAGGGTTGCCATGGCCACCAGGAAAATAATGTAAACCTAGCATTAGAACTTTAATATAGGACACACTAAATTTTTTCATAGACAAATTTTTTCCCACATTATTATTCTAGGTATTTACATGACGGTTTAGCAGATAATCAGTATAGAGTGCGATTTCAAATGGTCCTTGGTGCATTGCTATGCATGTGTGGTAAAGCATTACGGGAACAGTTCCACTACCAAGACGCCCTCATCAAGAGCTTGACATTGATAGCAGATGGAGTCAAATCAGCCAAGGATTCAATGAGAATGGTTTGTGTCTCATTTCAATTAAATAATGACTATTGTCCTGTTTACTCAGACATTAATGTAAATAAATTTAATGATGAGGCTGATAATATGAGGATTAGGACTAGGAGGATGAATGGGATAATGAGGAATGATTATTAGGATGATTATGATATTATGATAATGAAGTGAAGAATGATAATCAGTATGATAAGAAAGATAATGAAGAGGAGAAACATGATAAGGAGTAGGATACAAATGAGGATAATGATGATGAGGTGGAGAAGGGGCAGAACTCTTGTAATAAAACAGATAATTCATTTTATTATAATGAATGTGAGGTTTATAATGATTAAAGTAAAGGTGATGTTGCAGAGGAGAAGCATGATGATTAGAAGGATAGTTGTGATGATGTGGAGGATTATTATAAGAAGGATGATGGTAATGATAATGATGATAACAAAAAAATAGTATCTCAACATGCTTTTCAAAATATTCGGGATAGTACTAGCACTCATAAGTTTCATTTCTACCCCTTTGTAGAATATACTGCAGTCTTCACTAACAGATCTTTCCATGAATATTGCAGAGGAGCTTCGTTTGCCAACATCACCAAGTTTAGACGTAAATGGCATAAACATTAAGGTTTGTCACAAATTGTTTATCGATAGTAAAAGAAATATTGTGTGATAGATTATTTACATCTATCGCAGTTGTATTGCTCTATGGAAAGCAAAATAATGATGATGAAAAATGATTACATGGTTGTTTGTCTCCCTCTAGGCTTGCTCCTATTACCCATCATTCACTGTACCTCTTAAGTTGTCTTTCTACAATATGGATGCCTTAGGAAGTGATATTATCACTATTTTTAAGGTGAGTCTCTTATTAATTATTCTTTGTGAATCAGTAAGATTTAAATATCCATATACTTTATTTGAGAATGTGTTCAACTACTTGAAGAAATTAATTTGTTCTACATTATAATGCAGGAATTTATGTGGTCTATACTGTAGAATCTTATTTTAAAATTAAAAAATTACAGTGGTTTACTTTATGCTGCTGTGTTTTAATATGATAACCATGTGATTCCTTAGGCTGGTGAAGATATGCGTCAGGATATGTTAATAATGCAGATGATACGTATCATGGATAAACTGTGGTTATCAGAAGGACTTGATATGAGAATGATCACGTTTACCTGCTTAGCTACTGGAAAAAATCAAGGCAAGTATTAAAATGTCTCTTCTCCCATTCTCTTCCTCTCAAAGTGTTTTCTCTCCCTTCTCCTTTTTACCTACTCTTTACCTCCAAATATTATTATTATTATTATTGAACATATTTATACAGGATAACATCTCAGGAGGATGTAACAGCCTGTTTTACATATGGTCCTGTTTTGCCATACAAGCTTATAGTATATAAAATATCAGGAAGTTGCATCAATAAAATTGATAATGACAAATTAAAAATATAGAATTTAACTTTAATTACTTCAACATATGACTGTTCAATTTACTATATATATTACATGCCATTAATAAAAATTGATACAAAAAGATTATAACAATTTAATTTCTTAGGTATTTTAGTAGTGATAAATCCAGATTGGACTTTTTGAAGGGCCTATTGAGTCTGCAATGCCTCTTGAACTATTGTTTGATAATTAAATGAATTAATGGATACTGTAATTGTATACAGTAGAAAAAAATGTGTCTTCAATTTTTTTTACAGGTATGATCGAAGTTGTTCAGGATGCAGAGACGCTACGGAAAATCCAGGTGGAGCAGGGTGTGACAGGTTCCTTCAAGGACAAACCTCTAACAGAATGGCTGCAGAAACACAATCCAACTGAGCTGGAATTTACGAAAGTAAGATGGTAGTTTTACATTGTAATACACACACATGTAAATAACTGATGGTTGATTGATTGATTGATTAATTAATTGATTGATTGATTGAAATATGCAGCACTACTGTGCTATCAAAATTTCTAAATAATTATGGAATTGTCAGCACCTAGATATTAATTAAGCAATACACAGAACTTAGCTGTCAGAAAAGGCAGGTCAACATTTGCAAATTTCCTATATATAATAATAATAATACTGTCAATTCATATAGCTCATGTCACAACACAACAACAACACAACACATAGTGCTATATATAGTCCGAACTTACCCATCCAATCGTAATGTACAGATCTCGGGATATTTACATTTTTTACTGACATAGAGGAAATAGTGTGAGCTGACCAACATTGAATATATGGCATTGATTGACATTCTTTGTATTTCATTTTCCATAGGCTGTAGAAAATTTCACTTTTTCCTGTGCTGGCTACTGTGTGGCTACGTATGTCCTAGGGGTTGGTGATCGGCACAACGACAACATTATGGTTACTAAGACAGGTCACATGTTCCATATCGATTTTGGCAAGTTTCTTGGCAATGCACAGATGTTTGGAAACATCAAAAGGTTTGTCCAAGTACAGTTTTTGCTTATCAGTCTGACTTTCAGTTTTATTAGATGATGGCCTCTCCATATCTTTGCTAATTTTTTTTTGTAATGAAACTTAATTTTTCAGGGACCGCGTGCCTTTTGTGCTGTCATCCGACATGGCATATGTGATCAATGGGGGCGACAAACAAAGCAGTAAATTTCAGGACTTTGTAGATGTTTGTTGTGCTGCGTTCAATCTAGTCCGCAAACATGCCAATCTGTTCTTCAACCTCTTTGGATTGGTAAGTGACGGAGTAATTGATAAACTAATTACACCTGATGGGTATTAATTAATACAAAATATAATACTGAAGGTAATAACAATTATAAAAAGTAATTAAAAGGTTATTTTAAGTCTTTGTAATTACCATTAATTAAACTGATTGTACATCCCCATATTTTATAATATTTGTAATAGTTTGTTATTTTCATTTAACCAATAATAACACAGTTCTTATTGAAAATTACTATGATGGATTAAATAATCCAGTAATTGTTTTGTAAACAGGATTAATTAATGATTGAGTGATTGATTGGTTAATTGACTGATTGATTGGTTGTTTGATTGGTTTAGTGATTGGTTGTTTGATGTGCTTTCTCTTCCATATATTCTTTAGATGTTGAATTCTGGGATAGCTCAGTTGTGTAGGGTGCAGGATCTGGAGTATGTGCAGAATGCGCTAAAGCCAGAAGCCAGTGATGCAGAAGCTACTGGCATGTTTACAAGGTGAGCATGTCTGATATCAATCTACATTGTTATGTAAAATTGTCTTCATCATTGCTATCATCATTGTTGCTCTTGCTGCTGTTGTTTCTGCTGCTGTTGTTGCTATTGCTGTCATCATCAACAAAAATCACATGATTGTGGGGTGGGGGGGTCCCCTTTGCAATCATCTTTTGAGAATGTGAGTCAACTCTTTTCAACTCACGCTGTCAGCCGATAACCACCTTTATGTTTAAGAAAGTATTTCAGAGCATCCCAATGTGCTCTTTGTTTTTGGTTTTCGTTTATATGTGCATGTTTGCAAGTTTGACTGGCCATCCAGAATAAAACATAATTTTACTATCCACTTGTGGTATTTTTCAACTACTGTTAAATGGGGTCACACGTGTCAAAATAGCATTTTCATCATTATCCACATTATTATTTTTATCATTAACATCACTATCTTAGTATTTTTTTTTTTTTTATGTACAGTAGATATAAATTAGGCATAAAAGTGCAGCCAATAGCTATAATCATCAACATTATTCTAATTATTATCATCTACATCATTATCATCAGAATTTTATTTTGTACACAATGTGGACATCCATTTTTTACATCACTAAAGAAAAATAAAGAGAATCATTAAAATCATCATTATTATTATCATAATCATTATCATGATGATATTGTAAAATAGTGTTTTTAATTAACACATTTATTGTTTGTTTATTTGTGAATTTCATAAATTTCCAATTTTCAGATATGTAAGTTTAATTTGTATGTGTCATGCTTTTTCTCATATTGTTTTTGACAATTTTTTGTTACCCTTCAATTTTGTTTACGAAATTGCCAATAAAGAACATTTGAATTTGGATCACTTTCAGACTGATAGAGGCGAGTCTAGGATCAAAATCAACGCAGCTCAATTTCTTCGTACATAATCTTGCACAGCTTCGGTTCTCAGGTGTTAACCCTGATGAGTTGTCATTCGCGCCTAAGAAGTACACCTTAGCAACCGATGGTCGTATCATCAGCGCATCTGTCTTTGGTATTCAGAAACGATATGACTCTGAGAAGTACTACGTAAGTTTTATTTATTTTTTTCTGTAAATTAAATCGAAAAAGAAATATAAACTGCAAATTTTAAATGCTTTCCTGAGTTAAACTGCCCTTGTTGATAATGGTTATTTTTAGCTGAAAGATCCCAAGCAGAACCTCATCATATCGCGCTGTGAGTAAAAAATCTGGCAGGCTTCATACCTTAAATTGATAGAAAATGATGCATTGGCTTACTTGGGCTTTTGTATCTTTTGCACTCTGTTAGTTTGGGTTCTCATTTTTTTTCACATTTCTGCTTCCTGCCTCAAGGTTTTTTTTTTAATGTGATCTGCTATATTAATTTTATTGATTAGACATTTTATTGTAACTTTGTTGTGGTGTGACTATATCAGATAAAATTGCCTAATAAGACATAAATAGATATAAAGTCATTTTATCATTTTATTTTGCAGGTGTACATAATACGAGTGCAACGAGAAGGATCAACCATTCCAACTTTCATCTTCAGACGTTTCAGTGAATTCCATGAGTTAGAGGAGAAACTTGCGATGCTAAGCCTGGAGGTCAAGTTACCTCCTTTGTCATCGCGTGTTTTGTTTGGACGAACACACGTGAAGCAGGTGGCAGAGAGGAGGAAGAATGAAATAGAACTGTTCCTGACACACTTATTTTCAGCCCCACCTGTAATATCAGAGGTAAAAACAATTGCAATATTAATCATATTTCAGTAATTTTATTACTATTATTATTATTATGTTAAAAGCTTTTAGTAAATACACGTAGTTCTGAAAAGAACAGTTGTTGTTAAGAATGTCTCAACATTTTGATTGAGTTGCTTCAATCATCATCAAGTGAATAATATCTAATATCATTATTAGTAAGTACAGTGGTAATAGTAATAGTGATATTTATGAAAATTATAATGATAATATAATTATTATTTCTCTAAATCAGACTTAAGGGCAATATCTTTTGTGTTGTTTTCCCCTTAACGTCATGTTATTTTCCTCTTAACATCGTTTTTTTAATTGTTCCCTAATTTCTCCATTTTCTAAGTAATAATAATGATAATAATAATAATAATACTGTAATAATAATAATAATAATACTGTTATAATCATATAATAATAATAGTATTAATAATATTATTAATAATAATAATACTGTAGTACTGTATATCAATATTGTTAACAGTGATAATGACTCTAATAATAATATAATAATATTATATCGTGATGATGAAGACCATGATGATGATAACAATTACAAAGGGTGGTAGCAGTGGTGATGGTGGAGACAATAGTATAAATAATAACACTGATTTAAATATTGATAATAGTTGTCAGAAGGATAATATAATTAATGATATTATTAATAATAGTAATATTAAAATACTGTAATAATATCAATAATGATAGTAGTTATAATAATAAAATGAAATTGAAAATATTTACGAATATTAGTAAATGTTGCAAAGCATTGGTTGTTGGTGGTATAAGTTAAATTATCCATTTTTTTTCACAGTCGGATTTGGTGTACACATTTTTCCATCCCTTAATTAGAGATGAGAAAGATGCAAACAAAACTTCAACATCAAAGCTGAAAGGTAAATTAATATGTTATAAATTTATAATTCCCTGTTTGCACTATCAGTTTTTATGTGATGATACCAGTTGTATGCCCATATTATGTGGTTGTTATATGACAGGCAAACCACTGATAATTGTTACAGAGCGTTGCATATTTAACAACAATCAACAAATGAAATGTATACATATTAAATTTTCTGATAATAAATTACATATTTTTATCAGGTGATGCGGAAAATGATAGAAAATTTGTGCCTGGCCAGGTTGGAGGTCAAGTCAAGCTGTCCGTCCACTATAAGAACAACGCCCTCTTTGTTATGATCATGCATGCTAAAGATCTTGTAAGTACCAAAATGGTTTACATTTGAAAGGGTAGAGAGGTGTTCATTGGGAATGCTTGGAGTTTTCTATAGCCAATTTTATGAGGCTTGGGGTAGTGATGAGTACAGTTATTTGGTGAATGTAATGTAATGTGGTTTGATTTACAGTATAGTGTATACAGTATAGCGCTTTATACCGAAGTCCCAAAGTGCTCAAGGTGTGGACTAGGTGTACTAAAACCAAATCCCTTTACAAGGCTTGGGATTGGAAATCTGATTATTTGATATCCTGAATGTTCAGTAGCCAATTCTCTTTATGAGAATGGGGAGTAGGGCTGCTTCCCAGGCTGCTTTATAACCAAGTTACTTTGAGGGGCATGGAGAGTAGACCGCTGTCATTTGGAACACATGATGCTTTGTTGCGTTTGGTGAATGAACTTGTTTTTGTCTATGAGCAAGTCCTGAACTTTCTTCATGATTTAAAAAATACCTTAATTATAATTTTTCTCAACTTTTTTCAGCTGTCACCTGATGGTACTGAACCCGACCCTTACGTGAAAACATACCTCCTGCCAGATGACCAGAAGCTCACAAAACGAAAGACTAAAATTGTAAAGAAATCGTTCAACCCTACATTCAACGAAATGGTAAGATGATATGCACTTTTCAGTATTTAGATTAAGGATATTGTTAAAATAATAAGGATACTGTATTACATAGCTTGATTAGGCTGTGGTATGCTGGTCAGTAGAAACTTATTAAAGTAATATTTCTACACCATAATACATTGTTTGTTTAGATATACATGTTATATATATATATTTTTTTTCCCTTTGTATTTTCTATTTTACAGTACTGTTTTAGCAGATAACAAGTGATTGAATTGATTTTAGCTCTTCTAATTGAGTTTGGATCATCTTAGAAATATTGTTAAAATTTGAAAATGTCAGATCATTTCATCTCTTTCTGATAATGGACTTAAGATTCAAAATATCCAGGTGCAAAAATGTGCAATGTACAATAATTGTGTGTTATTGCCTAATTTAAACTACATATGATAGTTGACTACTATTATATTCATACTCATCCCCAATTGAAAATATATGATGTGGTCTCATTGTGCCCACACATGGGCAAATTACAGGTATCTATCACAGAAAAGTTGATAGTGTAGACAGCTTTACATATTGATTATTAATGCCAATACAATTGATTCTTCAGATAATTTTGATAATTCCTCTTTTCAGCTGGTATTGAACATGCCATGGAACGATGTGTTACAAAGGACCCTACAATTGACAGTTTGGAACAGCGACTACCTCAAAGAAAACACGTTCATGGGAGGTGTCAACATTCCGCTTGAATCACTGGACTTGTCACAGGAGATTGTCAAATGGTATAGTCTTAGTAACGTGTAAAGAAGATGAGGAAACCTTGCCTGGCTTTGACTTCCCAATGGTAGCTTAGAAGATGAAGGATATGAGCTTGCCTGTCTGCTCAAATAGAGTAGAGATAGACATAAATTAAGAAGCTGTTCCCTCTTATTAATGTAAGAAGGCACTGCATTTAGAAACTGAAAAAAAATAACCAGTGACATGATGAAGAATACATATGCGAACACTGTCTTGTGAAAAAATAAATAATTGTCTTCATATAAACTCTAGAGGGCAGTATGCTAGACACTAGCTATCCAGTATTTACAGCCAGACTCTGAAGGTGCCAAATGTTTATCATGGCAATGAGTAAAATGCGAATTGAAAGAATGTTTTTAAAAGGAGGGAAGGTAAGGTAAGGGGTAAAAAAAAAATTCTAAAGTTGAATCACAGTTTGATATTTTTGTTGAAGTTCATTTGTTGAGGACAATTATCACAATCTTGGACCATATTATTTAAAGAATTATATAGTTATACGTGAACAAAATAATAATAATTTAAATATGATGAGGAAAATGTATAAACATAGAATGTCTACCTTGAACCATATTTTAACTAATGGATTTAATTTAATGGACCGTTCCGCTAAGCCCCGCCCCTTGGATATTGTTGCTAAGGTCCCACAAATTGTGATGCATTCATTCCTGGCCCTGTTCTGATTGGTCCTTTGCTTACTTTGATTGACATTTGAGAAAGTTCCATTTAATGAATACATTTAATTCAATCCACATTTCTTCCAATGTGTTACTCTGTGTTAATTTTAAACAACCAAACTGAATTTAATTTTTAAGCTTTATCGGTTATTCCAATAAATTTTCACAGTTATTTTAATTGCAATTAATTTCCCGTAAAGATTTTTATTATTGTAGATATATTATATTTTTATATTTCACTTTTATGCCATTTCATTTCTAGTTTGCAATATCTATTATTTTACTCATTTATTGGCTTGTAGATTCGTTTTGATGCGTCAATAATTTACGTAAACACTTTTATTAGCACTCAACTTTTCATTACAAGCATAGGAATAGTAATGTAATTTGTGTATGAAAGAAATATGTTGATTGTAAATCAAATTTGCTGTGTTATTTTGCATATTATAATTATAGAAATCAAATTTTGTAATGTTTTAATAGGACCTTATAGGATCATATTCTTGTGTAAAGGGAAATAAATTTATGTTATGTTATTTATGTCCAAATTATCAAAATTTATGTGACAAATTTGCATGATGTGCCCATATATGGACATAATGATGTCAATTTGCATGATGTGCCCATATATGGACATAATGATGTCAATTTGCATGATGTGCCCATATATGGACATAATGATGTCAATTTGCATGATGTGTCCATATATGGACATAATGATGTCATATTACATTTGTCACATAAAATATGATAGTGTGGATGGACCTTTAGAATTACATGTGGCCTTAGCATTGTCCAGTTTACACTCATATGAGTACATTTCTGGGGAATATTCAACTATATTCATTGCAGTAAAAATTAATTAATTCAATAATTTATATTATTTCATCAACTTCTATTTCAAAGAAAGAATTAAAGTGGTTTTTGATTAAACTATCTAAATATTCAAGAAGTCTTTTATTTTCTTTTATTAGTTTGAAAGTGTCCATTTATGTCACGATAACATTGTTCTAAAACATACAAAAACATTTTAATTGTGCTGTATTGGTTTTTCCAATGAAGATTTTGATGGCGGCGATGATGATAATGAAAATGAATTGAAATATTTCTACGACGCTTTCATGTTAAAATACTAATTTTTGTTACTGGTGCTTCATGGCCTTATATGATATGATTTCAAACAGAAGGTATGCCTAAATCATCAGTAACTGAGTTAGCAACAGTCCATATCCAATCTTTCTATGCCTCTTTAAAATGTACAAATCCTGATCCAATTAGCTGTGATGGAACTTGTTACAACATTTATGTAGTACTATGCCTGATTAACGTGTTGAAGCATGGTTAATGGTAGATTTGTACGTTTTTAAGTCTTACTCATAAAGAGAGAGTTGACACATATTCAATATCTGTTGTATAGACCTACAAATTTTAACAAGGAAGTCATATTTGCATGGTAGGCCTATTAAATATTTATTTCGATGCCGCGAAGGGTTCAACTTTAATACACTTGCTTCTTGCCTGTATGTAACTAGAATGCTTGTTCATTTCAGAAGTCGTACATAGCCATCGGAAGCATTTTGCAAGTGGTCTGGCCATTGTGAGAGCGGGATGGAGGAGAGTCCATATCCACCTCAGCCCCACCATGGTTGGGCTGAGGTGCGAAAATTTGAGGAAATAGTACCTCTCATGGCCGGAAATGTCACATTTATATAGTTGCATTCGTCATCATCACATCACCATTATAGTAAAACAAATTTCTCATGTTCTTTTATCATCAATTTTCCGCCACCATAGAGATCTAATTAATATGCATATGATTCATAGAAAATAAAACTTTAAAATATTGTCTTTTTTATTTATTTACTTTACTTCACTTACTTCAAAGCCGTGAGTCCACACCCACCTCAGCCCCATCATGGTTGGGCAATAATACAGTACCTCAAGAAATGACACTGTTATATAGTAAGATTCATCATCATCACATCACATGATCTTTTATCTGCAATTATCGGCAATAATAGAGATCTAATTAACTTCTGTATTGTACCATAGAAAATAAAACTTAATTGTCTTTGATGTATTTACTTTCATGTACCTACTCCGGTGCCGAAAACCAATCTTATACTTTTTCTCCTACTTCTCAAATAATAAAGGCACGCGCACTCGAGTCGTCTGTTACAGCCTAATTCAGATGTTAGTGGGCAGAGATACTGGAATCTTGCTATAAGATAAGATGTACGGTACTGTACTTTGGCTGTAGCGCTCTTTCGTTAAAAACTTGGGTCATTAATTATGCAGTTCAATTTAACAACTTTCAGGCATCTTCTTTACTTATGAAATTACATTGCGGTTGAAAAGTGAGTGTTACCAAAAACCCCCTTAAAAATAATTATGTAGGGGACGTGTCCGTCTCCCCATGATCTGCGCCCATGCTGGTAACCAGTAGAACCACTACCCGGTCCCCTCAAGGGGCAGACTTGTATAACACCATGGTTGGAAAAAATGGCTCCTCTGCCGGGAAATAGCACATACGTACTTTACAAAAATACATGTCCCTCACTTTAAAAGGGTGATAAATTTCGATTGCAAGTAATTAGGTCCGGCTTGACCATTAATAACTTTGTGTCACATAACAGCCTATATACTGATTCCACCACAGTCGTTTTTTTAAAAGTCAATTCTTATCCTACAATCATCAACCTAATAATAATTATCGACATTATCATCACTGTCATCATCATCATCATAGCCACCACCACCACCACCACCATCATATCAACATCATCAGTATCATCATAACCACCCACACCATTATTATTATTATTATTATTATTATTATTATTATTATTATTATTATTATTATTATTATTATTATTATTATTATTATTATTATTATTATTATTATTATTATTATTATTATTATTATTATTGTTATCACCCTCATCATCCTCATTGCCATAAAGGAATAGCGCATTAGAGAATAATTAATTGTTTTTTTATACTACTCCATGTGGCGTTCTACATATAAACATCTCAATAGACTACGAAGATGACTTTGCAATTAATAACAATGCGAGTACAGTATTGAACATTTTGCATCGTTAATTCATTAGTTAAGTGGGAATTCTGCCATCATTTTATGGTTATTGTTTTTCCTAAGTTTGTTAGGCAGCCGCATTGAAGGCCATAGTTACCAACCTGAGAGATTTGAAATGTGTGTGTGACTATACCAATTTACTGGGGGTCCAAGTGGCAGGGGAACCACCTCCCCCTCCCCCCGCTACGACAATCTGAGCATTTTTAAGCTGTTTTAAAACGGTTTCAGGGAATGTTTGTTGATAATACAGGTACAAAAGCAAACATATTATTAATAAAGCCAATTCTTTATTTTTAATGTAGGCCTATGTTTAATTTGAGCACCCGAACTATGTAGACCTACACAAACATTTCATTACTGACCAATTTTAGTAACTCGTTAGTGAAATAAGTAGGGCCTTCAAGGAAATACTGTACTCTCTTATAACTCAAGTTACTGCATCACCGTTTTTATAGTTTTAATACAACCAATTTCTTCAAAAATATATTTTCCCCTGAATTTGGGATCGTTATCACGCATAGACTAGTGTTAAATGCGTGACAAATTCAGGATCACACATGTGTTTCTGCAAAATGCGTGTTTCATCCAAAATAATTTTTGAAATGCGGGACCTTCGAACGATGCGAGACGGTTGGTAACTATGCAGTTGGCTGGGTCAGAGATTACAGTATCAATTTTTTTTTCAAATAAACGACCACTTTTTGACCTATAGTCATTTTCCTGATGATTTTTAACTTAGGGTACCCAGGGATTATGTTTATTTGCATTTTTATAACTGCCAAAGATCCCTATGTTTGATGCGTGCATACGACATTGCTATTGGCCATAGGATGACTGAGAAGAATGGAAATTTGTGAAAACAATGTCAGGAACCAAAAATATGTTTAAAAAAACCTAATTTCTAGCTTCCGTACGTGCTGCACACATAAAAATGCGCGCGCGTAGTGGAAATTAAACAAAAAATTTAAATGCTCAAAATGGCCTGAAACGTGCTCTAATTTAGTCAAAATGTGATTTCGAGAATTTTAAAAATGTTGACGCACGCGTTATGACGCGCACGTAAAATATTTTGGTACGTGACATTCAACCTTGGCCAGTTTATGCCATCTGAATATGATTCAGTAATGACAATTGGTTAGGATGATATGATCAATATTGTAAAAACGCAAAATTGCGCGTAGATGACGTCACGCATGACTGAGCACGTTGAAAACCTTCTCCGTTTTAGTTTTTAGTTTCAGCATGTTCAAAATCCAGAGAGCGACCGTGTTTACGTTCTGGAGACCACTACGAGTAAATACCATGTTTGTAAGTGTGTTTCTGTTCTTTAGTATTCAAGTTTTCGCCCTTCGTACGCTGGTCACTTAAATGCACGATAGAGTTACTTGCTCGGCCCCAGCCAACTGAACGGAGGGAGGAAGCAGTGCGACCCCTAAGCCACGATGATGCACTGAACCTAGCATACCATCCCGAGTGCCTGTCAGTTGACCAAGACTCCCTGTGCATCTCCCCTGCAGTCTGTTAATCGCCTAGTCCTGCCAAGTATCACCGCCAAGCGTCATCATAACACAGATCCTATATATATATGGTCTGATCATACGATGCGCAGGGCTAAGTACTCAACCTCGCCAAGGCTCGGGCCTTCGCCAAGACCCGGGCCCAGACTCAGCGTAGGGTTACCGGCGTATAACCGACAAGAAGCCTCGTCGACCCCGGAACCCGTCAGGGAGAGAGTCAGGTGATTTTATTATGCATGTGGTTAGAATATATTTGGTTCAATTGTACGTATGGTACTGGTGTTATTACTTGCAAAAGCAATCAACGAGGATACATTGCCCTATTTATTGTATTATTGTACAGCGAAATTGCTTTTTTTTTTTTGCCTTATTTTTAAAAATAATTTCTAGTGATTTTAATGAACATTTAGTATTAACTTAAAGTACTTTATATTTCATATAAAATCTTGTTAAAATATATTATAAAATATGCAAATGATGAATATGAACCAATTGGAAATGTCTAGAGGCGTTTCTATCTAAACTTCAAACCAAATGAAAAGCGAGACTTTGAATAATAAAAAATAGAAATCACTTTTTTTAAAGCAGCTGTAGGTGCCAGAACCACCAGAACGCAAAACTTTTACGGGGTTTTTTTGCAGAAAAATTGCCAAATTTTCACTTTTAAAAGTTTAAATTTTAGAATCGACAGATTACTGTATGTTTTGTTCATAGTTACCAACCCAGGGGATCTGAGCATTTTAAGCTGTTTTAAATCGATTTCAAGGAGCGTTTGTTGACAATACCGTGTACAAAACTATTTTTAATAAAGACACATACAATTTGAGTTTCAATGAAGGGCCTACATTATGTTTAATTTGAGCACCCGAACTATGTACACAAATATTTCATTACTCAAACAAACAAAAAATGAATAGGCATGCTGTTTAATGTTTAGTAGCGCGTGTGAATTAAGTATTCACGTAAATACTGTCTAATGACTCAAGTTTAAACTGCATGACCGTTTTTATATTTTTAATAAAACTAATTTCTTCTAATTTTAAATAGATTTTCCCCTGAATTTGTGACATGCATAGACCTGTGCTGAATGCGTGACAAATTTATGATCACGCATGTGTTTCTGCAAAATGCGTGTTTCAGCCAAAATCACTTTAAAATGCGGGACCGTCCCGCACGATGTGAGACGGTTGGTAACTATGGAAGGCATTGACAATTTCCTCGACAGAAGCATGCACTAACTTGGCTGCATTCTATTCAAAAACATACGTTCCAAGTGACTCGCTAAAACCACCAAAGACCTAAAACTGGCTAAAGAAATGTTATCTTGTTAACTTCCGTCCGTTGTTTAACATTGTAGATTCGTAGGCCTATCTGTTTTTTTTATTTTTTATTTACATTATATGCAATTTATTACCAAGGGTCTATGGGGAAGCAGGGGCTTAAGTCTCCCCCACTGGACAGACCTCGTCGGGCAGTCAGAGTAAAAAAGAGGCCCACACCAAGCCAACACATGTCTGTTACAGTCTGAGAGTGCCATTTCCGGCCATCCAGAGGTTGATATCCTTTAAAAAAATCTCATTTGGGAAGGGGAACCCACTCTCAACCCCTTCCTCCAGCTCGAGCCTACGAGCTCAAGTCCCCCTGTCGGACAACTTAGCCCTCCCAGAAAATATATCCTAGAGCCGCCACTGAGTGAGCAAGGAATTGTTCAGTGTGTTGAAAAACCTTTCTGACACAGAGCCATATGATATAAACCACGGTCTTGATGGTATCCTGGTGGCATCGTATCTAATCGTCTCAGCACCGCAGTGACGTCTTGGCTTGTCGTAGATGTTGTTGGTAGTACGAATAAACAAGACACAGTCACGACAAACGACGACAAGCCACTCACACGATGCTGCTGCGGTAGACCAAGATCTTTTTCACGGCTACGATTGAGCAGGATTTTTTTTAACATTCCATGATGTCGATATCAAATAAAGCTCCTACTGAGTGACGGATCCAGAAATTCGAAATGGAGGAGATCTTGGGGGGGGGGGGGTGGGGGGCTTTCACATATGGTTTTATGATTATGTCACCTCCAATGGTCCATGCTCTAGATGGCCGGAAACGACTTAAATATGAATACAAATTTCATTTTTCCCTCCATTTTTGAATTAATTTTTGAATAATTTAGGCGGGGGCCAGTTGCACACTTCCCCTTTCCAAATATACAGAGCAGTTGAGCATTTTATAAAGGCCTATAATAATAATAATAATAATAATAATAATAATAATAATAATAATAATAATAATAATAATAATAATAATAATAATAATAATAATAATAATAATAGGCCTAATGATAGTAATAATAGGCCTAATAATAATGGGTCTAATAATAATAATAATAATAATAATAATAATAATAATAATAATAAATATGAATAAGATTGATAATAATAATAATGAAATAAAGCGCCGGTATCCGTTTAACAGGAAACGCTCATAACGCCCCTCTAAAAGAAAGTTGAAATGTGAAATACTTTCAGCTCATGACAGACAAGTGTACATTTAAATTGGACGTCATTGGAAATGGGCTGGACTCCGGATTAATGGGCGTTCCCGATGCTCGGTAATTTTTACTTTTCTTTATCTCAATCCATTTGTTATCTTGTTTGTGTATGTTAAGCATCGAATAAATTCAATCAATCATTAAAAAAATATGATATTATGAAAAATGTTTGTTTGTATGAAGATATAGTTATAGTATTATGTTTATTGTTTGAATATACTGTATTTATGAATCTAGATATTAATTTCTATAAAATAGTACACTTATAAATTTTATTTGCCCATCACAATCGGAATGATAACATAATTTGTTTACGCTATTGCGATCTACTAGTCCTACCCAATACAATGTATTTAGAAATCCTCACATCATTCCGTAATATGATGATACTATAGAAAATTAATATTTAATATGATAATGCTGATATGATAAGAATTGTGAAGTATTATTATGTTGTGTCAGCAGCATTGTCCATTGCGATAACTGAATACAACAATGTTAAGGTCGGGGTGCTCACTAATTTTTCAGTGACGGATTTAAGGGGGTGGGGCCGAAGCCGGCCTGCACAACACCCCCCACCCCCTAAATCTTTTAAACTGCCACAGTTTTTATTTATATATTGTGCTGTGATGATACTCCATTATAATTTTTTTTCTCTGTTTCTTAATAATTTCTATCAGAAAAGAATGTCCGGAATGAAAGGGCAACAGAACTTTCCAATTATTCATAGATAGTAATATTGTATTATTGCTGCTAATGTTTATCTTATTAATATAGTAACCTGTTCCTTGTGAAGAATGTATAGACATTTAAGATAATAAGATATAACATTTTGAGGATTAAAATGGTCTATAGATTTTTACCAGATGTACATGACCTGAACCTACAGTATATAAATATAACATGTATACATATATCCCAACTTGATTTCAATGCTTGAAAATAAATATCAAATGGAATTGTGCATCTCTTCTCATCTTATTAAATGTCTGTGTTTACTGTAATAAATTCAATAGCTAAAATATCCTTATTATAAGCTTACAACAAAAGTGAAGAATTACTTCATCATGCTTCATCAATATGTGCTACTTTAATTATTAAACTAGCAAATCTTTTGAGGACACCCTCATCAAAAATATAAAACCGGAAATAATGTTGTTTTCATATAAAAAGAACTACTGTATGTAAGCTGATATCATCTAAAAAATTATATAAACTTATATCTTGATCTGTTTTTTTTTTTTAATTTTGGTTCTGTAAACATAACACGAGCTGTCTGACCAAGCATTTGCGTAATACGTGTCGAATATTACAATTTGGAAATTATTTTGTAGTTAAGTTCAGTAAGTGAGTTATATAATATATTTGTTCAGAAAATCTTAATGGCTTGACTTTTTTGGTGGCATATTTCACCTGCGGAGTGCTTTTGGAACACGGGAGCCATAGAACAATACTCTGAATGTTGACCATCAGGAGGTTCAATAGAAGCATTATGCCTATTATCCCTGATTGGAGCATCAACAACAGATACACAGCGAGAGGTTAGCACTAGTCTCATAAAATCTAAACATTTTACCAATTTAACATTTGATCAGTATAAAGATTATTATATGATCTATTTGAATTTGGAAAATGTAAACTAATAAAAGTTAATTGTATATAAAAATATATTATTTATTATGATAATAATAATAATAATTATTGATTTTATTAGAATTAGTTATAAAAATGCAAATAAACATGATCCCTGGGTACCGTAAGTTAAAAATTAGCAGGAAAATGACTATAGTTGAAAAATTTGTCGTTTATTTAAAAAAAAAAATTACTTTGAAACTGTAATGGGTTCCTTTAAAACTAGAGCTTCTAATTAAGTTTAGATAGACGCGCCTTCTAGAAATATAAAACTGTTGCATAATCATAAGTTGTATGTTTTTAAGTAATATTTAAAAACATGCTTTCAATACCTTATATTTTAAGATTGAATATAAATGACTATGATAAAGTCAACTTTTAATTAAATTAAAAAAAAAAAAAAAAAAAAAAAACAATTTCGCTGTACAATATGCAATAAATCGGCTCCACAGGTAATATCAACACCAGTACCATACATACAATTGAGCCAAATATATTTCAATTACATGATTGAAAATTAAGAAATTTATAAAAATTGTGGTGTTTTTTACCCTAAAAATAGGATTTAGATAATAAACAGGGTTTAGATAATAAATATTTTCCTGATAAATTTTGGAGAAATATTCTGAGTGATATGAGACCAAATAACATATTCATTATCTGTTGTCGGACCTACAAATTTTAACAAGGAAGTCATATTTGCACAGTAGGCCTATTAAATATTTATTTTGATGCCACGAAGGGTTCAATTTATGCGAACTTACACTTCCTTCTTGCTTGTAACTAGAATGCTTGTTCATTTTTGGTAGTCATAGTAACTAATCTGTTGCGGCCATGGTAACATGTACAAAGAGCCGTTGGATCCTGATTAGGATAAAACCGAAAAACGCGACCGGACATGTGCTCACCGCTTCCGGAGACGTCGACCACATTACGATCTCGCTTTGGGGAGGCTACGCGAGCGTCGACCTGAACCTGTCTCTTATA
This sequence comes from Anneissia japonica, assembly GCF_011630105.1. Taxonomy (NCBI): domain Eukaryota; kingdom Metazoa; phylum Echinodermata; class Crinoidea; order Comatulida; family Comatulidae; genus Anneissia; species Anneissia japonica. Next base: position 227,691 of record NW_022699214.1, on the reverse strand, counting down.
CACATCTTCGGGGAGGGTGGGAGGTGTTTGTTCTGTCTGTTTATTTATAATGTCTAATTATTTGATGTCCTTTCCTTATCTATCTTTAGATTAAGATTTTATGATTGTTTCTCCATGTCAACCTCAATAATTCTTGATACGATCCTCAGTTTAATTCTTGTCAACAACAACACATCCTTATAAGGATATGTCATCGGCAGTGGTTTCACCCAGCCCAAAAATGTACCTGTGCTGAATGGAATGGTCCAAAGATTTACCTTCCTCTTGAGAATTTTAGTAGCAGACGACCTCTCTTCTCCGACCGCTTTATATATTTTACAATCGTGTACCTGTTCTTTCTTTCTGTCAAGTTTCGTTTCTGATAGCAGGTAGGCCTAAGTGTTTTGAGTTTATTTGCATGTTCTTATTCTGTAATATTTTGGCCTGATATTTACCTGGTGGCCTTCCTTGTCGAATGAATATGTCTCATAAAAAATAGTATGTAGAGGGTGGAGGCTGTCACGATTAGTAAACAAATGTGTACCGTTTTTACACTATGTACAGTACCTGGACACCTCCTTAAATGGGTGACTTTTTAGAAAGTAATGTGTGTAAAATTTAAAGAGTGGACGCACTAATGGTCACTCTTGTGATAAACTGAATGGACTGATAAACGTGTTCAGTATCCTAAAGCAAGGTTTGAAAACATGAACCTTCCCGTCATTTGAAAAATAATGTATAAATTCTTATTTTTTTAAAATTTTTTTAATTAGGATTGTGTTTGACACTTGCAGTAGGCCTATCTGTCGATTAATTGCATAATTATATAAGATACAAAAGTATATTGATAATTATTTTGGCGTTGTATATGTCTGTGTATACAGGGGCGGATCCAGAGATGTCCGAAAACTGAAAAGTGCGGGGGGGGGGGGCGAAAATGGGGCCAATCGAGATAACACTACCCTAGGGGGTCCATGCCCCCGCGAAATTGTTTTTCTAGACGCCCGAAAATAACATCGTTTGAGCAATTCGATCGATCAATTTTTTCTTTTTCTTTCTTTTTTTCTTTAGTTTTTTTTTAACTTTCCAAAAGGTGAGCCTGGTATATACAGTAATCTATTTAAAAATCTGCCTCTTGCCATCGGTAATCACACCTGATTTTCGTAGTCCCCGACCTATTTTTGCCACTTTTTCTAATGTTGTGAAATGTAATGCCTGGTTTGAAGTTATTTAATGCTGGAAAGTTAAAATGTCGTTAGTTGATCCGGAGGGTATTATTAGGTGTGATACATAAAGCACTAAATAGATCAAGAAGTCACTACAATATTGTAGTAAATCAGTGGTTAATCATCAATCAATCAACCAACTTTAAGAGCGCAAAGTATGATAGAGGTCTAGAAATACAAACAGCATGTATTATATCCTGGAAGTATCGCCAAGTTAATCAGTACAATAGTTATGTTTAATTTAACAGCTTAGATACAATAATTATTCTTTTACATGTTGATTCACGAATATTTACCTATATTTGGACAAAGATTCAAACGTATAAACTATAATTCTATACCAATATAAATGTTTCTTAAGTTAATAAACACAACATAGGCCTATCCAATTCCACATAAATACTTCTATTTTATTTCCAAGTTAATTGTCAAACTTTCAATGTGATACATTCTTAGATATCTTATTGGAGGTTAAGGAGACATTTATTACTAGTTGTAAGTACTATCATGGGTGCAGCCTTTATATTTTCTTATTGTTTACGTTAATTCAGATTTCTAACCGAAGGACAATCTAAAACTGAAAGAGTTTCCAAAATTTACTTGTATATTTTGAGATTCCAGCTTTCCGTTTGTGATTAAAATGTTTAGAAACAGTAGTAACTCTTTGCATTTTGGTTTCATAATCAGGCCTGCTGTACATAGGCCTATTACTAAGGTGCTGTGTTTCATCACAATATAGTGTTAGTATGCCTTTAAATCAAGCGAAGCTGGTTTTAGGACACACTGGCGGGGGTGAAAGGAGAATGCCCCCTTGAAGCAGATTTGAGGTTGTATTTGATAGATTACTATTTATGGTAATTTTCAATAACCTTTAAAAAAAAAATTACAAGAAATAGGAAGAAGGGGCGTAAAGCCTCTCACGTCCCGCTCTAAATCCACTAATGAATGTTATAGTTTAATACGGGTCATAGATGGATTGATTAGTTTTGCCTTTAGGCTTAACATCTTTTAAATTGATTCTAACCCACGAATATGAATTAACTGTTGCTGATTAACAACGTACATCAAAATATCTTTTCTTAACATTTAAATAACATTTTTAAGCTATCGGTACTACTTCTAGGCGTCACTCCATAAATCATCATATTGTGAAAATATTTTGCCAAATCAAGTCTGGAATTTTACTTGATGACATGTTTGCTCAAGGTTGCTTTTGGTTTCTTCGTGATGATGTTTACCAGAGTCTTGTTGAGATTTTGGAAACTGATTGGAAACCATGTTCTATTCCTAAACATACTACTGTGTCTGTAGTATAGTTTCTCGGGGCTTATCCGTATTCGAAAAATAGGGTCTGTGGCATGTTTTTTGTAGCGGCCTATATCTCGAATTAAGTTCCTTGTGCACCTTTGATTCATCAACACCATAAATCGTAAATGCATTCATCGTTTGCGTGTTTGATTGCACTTTGAAATTCATGATTCGTGAAAATCCGTTTGTAATCAAGTAATTTGAGTCGATTCTTGGAAGGTCATTTTCTGGTCCTCGATTTGGTTCATTTCTTATTCATGTAATAAACACTGCCTACAATGCGTATGTGACGCCTCAACAAGCGTTACCACTAATGATTTCCTTAGCATGGTATTAATAAGACTGATTTGGAGACAAGCCATGGTGAGAATGACGGCGTGTCATACCTATCCCTGATTTATACATTAAGGCCATCAATGCACAGCTCCATAGTTGAACTGTTCGTGAATTGCTTACTTTGCGAAGGGGGAAGGGGGAGGCGTTTATCTCTTTACCTCCTTCGACGTGGACTGTAAGCGCCTCTGTATAGCATCACTATAGCTTACCACGCCCGTTTGCAGAATAACGCTACAATTTACTACTTTCCACTTCTCATTTCCTTTTCTATAGTATAGTACGGTAGTAAATTTTGTAGTGAGTGAAACATCTCGAAATCACCGAATTATTTATTGTTTTGATACGTGTGTTATCCTACACTTTTTTTTTATAACACCCAGTAAAATGTTGCCCACTAGGCTCTGAGTTCTTATTTGCTTTTGCCGATTTCAGGCTCAAAGTGTTCTTATTTGTTCTTATTTTACACACTTTTCAAACATAGATAATTATTATTGTACAGCAGATATTACTGTACTGTATTCGGGTATTACGTAGTCACACCTACTGTACATAAGGTACGGATACGATTTGTTGTTTTTTCTATTAAAAAAAAAAAAAACCTCATTTTAAATTTTAACCCAGCCTCAATTTGCACTTATTTCGTTGTTAATTTTAAGACAATTCCAGCCTAAGTGTTCTTATGTATTATTATTTTTAAAAAGTGTTGGGATCACACTTCTATTAGGCTATATGAGCAAGTAAAGTATTTTTCAATCAATTCTTTGTGCTTTTCAGATTTTATACTACTGACGTGTGATAACATATATTATAGAGTGATCGCATATCCTAAATATTGTGTAGGGCCTACATTGGATACTATTAAATGCGAAATAAAGGGAATAGACATATTGCTATAAATAATTTATTTGTATGAATTTTGTGAGTTTCTGCGTATCATCACGGAGGTGTAATGTAATTTGTTAGGCCCTACAGATCTTCCATATAACAATACGAAAACAAAAATTTAAAAATTGATAATTCATTCCATGATTATTAGGCCCTAAATAGATAACTTGGAAACGATTAACGATGATGTATTGTGCGTTTTTGCTAGTATTTCTGATAGGTTTTTAGGTTGACATGTTAGTAATTCGACCTTCAAAATCCAAAGCAAAATAGCTGTCAAGTGTAAATTTACTGCTTGACACTTTAATGAATGACATGTATGTAGGCCTAGGCTATGCATACCGTTACATTGCGGGTCCCCTATATCATGCCTATATAACATTTAACTTCTCTTTTAAAAAGATCAACAAAGTTATGAACGTCTTCTAATTAAACACAAATTGAAACAATTTATGTTTAATATGAAAGTCCTTCATTTGATGACGGTACCAGACAATTCATGGGTCTAGTCACAGCTGATGCTTTGCCGAATGGCTTCTGCAGATGTTCTTACGCTAGTATTAATTCTAATAATTCCCATGACATTATTAGCAATTTTGACATTTCCTGCCTATTTTAAGAAATTTTCTGGAATTAACAAGAGTTTACCACGTAAACACTCTTCGTCGTACGCGCAGGCTATTCGTTGTGGCGTGTGTGTATACGAATACGTGCCAACAGTGTGTGCGGGCGTATAATAATGTGCATCGGGGTGATACAAGACCTTGTGTTAGTAAATGAATATCTATTGTAACTTATAGTGGAAACCTAATTTTAAATGAATATTATTTTATGGTGAGAATATTCGATACAGTGGTTTTGCCTCACGTATAATGCTATAATTTATGGCCAGATAACACGAGAACATGGAAGCTAGTTATTCGTGCAAAACGTCTTTTCTTACATCGGTGGCCTCATTAAAATACACTTGAAGCTTCAAGTAGCTTACCACTTAATGGCGTCATCAGCTGTATGTAAAGTATTATCCAAACCGAATTTACTAGTTTGTCTCTGTATCTGTGCCATCTGATCGCGTCATTCATGCATTTATTTATTTAAAATTCGTCACAATATATGACTACATCAAGCGGTCATTTCTAAACCCCCGGGCAACAAGAAGAGGATACAATAAAACAGGAAAAATTAAATTATCATTAAAAAGATAAAAATTAAACATTCACAAGATCAATAAAATAGTTAAAAAGAGTTGTTTTAAAAGATGCATATCAGTATTATGTAAAAATGAGGAATAGGATATCAGTAATATAGGCATTCCTGGTTCGTGGACGGGCCCAAGAGTGCAGAGAGCTGGAGCTACCAAAAAGTTTAGATGGTTTCCCAATCAACACCTACCTTAAATAGTCTCCTCGTGACACAGGTTTGGTTAATAGGCCTAGGCCTATGCCTAAACTAATAGCTCCGGAGGTCTTAAATACAGGTAAACGTTTTAATTCAGGCCAACTTATTAGGCTATTAATTATTATTTAAAAGTCATCATCCGTCCCTTGGACCCGTTGGAAGTCTATGAGATTATTAATAAAACCGAGTCGATGTTTGACGCATTTTTGTCTAGTACCACTATTTTATTCCTCCATGCTAGTACCCAGCGCTTTATAGGGATTAGATTTATGTTACATGTATAATATTAAGTTACAATGTACTACATACCGTACCACTTGAGAATATGTCAGAAAACAATTGAGATTTAATGTGCACCCATGGAGAGACGCTTAACATAGCATTAACCCACTGCATAGTAACGCTCGATTGTGAGCAATTAAAAAATCAACCATCCCAATTGACAAATGAAATCTATAGGCCTATATTTTGTTGGCAATAATGGAATTAATGATTACATAATTTCAATTATAATATTGCTTAATCGTTATATGAACAAAGAGGTACCGGTATATTAAAAAGCATGGGGTCGTTAATTGCGATGATCTACTATTTTTGTTACACCCTTCCTCGCTGTTAATTCGATGTTAGAGGCTGACATTCCCCCTCTCAAACGAACATGGTGACCTATTGTCAGCTTCTTCAATAAAGATCCCAAATGTGATATCAAACCTGGTACTGTATTGTTATTCTCCTTCCATACCTGGCTAAATGTCAACAATGTCCTGAGACCTTTTTGTGATATTTGTAAAACATGGTTTGTTTTGTTGGTTTTTAAACCACTTGTAGTTCCATCAGCAAACATAGGCCTACGGCAGAATTGACCTGGTCTTTAGTGTACCAATGTCATACCATGGAGTTGGCTACAATATTCTGTGGCTGTTGGTGTGTTTTCGTCATACATTTTATTGGTTATGGTGAAGCTTTTTTAATACAGTCGCATTAACAACCGATCGATTCGATTAATAAGTCAACCAATTAGGCCTAATTATTCGATCAATCAATCAATCTATACCAATCAATCAATAACGATCAATCGATGAAATAATGAATCAATCGGTGAATCAGTAAATTGATTCGTTTGATCAATCAGTCAACAGACACCAAATAATCAATATAAATCAATCAATACCAATCAATCGATGGATAAATGGATGAATCAATCAATAAAAGGTTCAATCAATCACCATCAAACCAACCAATCATTCAATCAATCAATCAATCAATCAATCATCCGATTACTTAGTCAATCAATCATCCAGTCAATCAATCAATAATTCGTCAATTAATTAGTCTCATTCGATCAATCAATCAAACAATTCGCCAATCAATTATACAATTAATCATTCGATCAATCTTTAATTCTATCAATCATTCATCCAATACCAATCAATCAATCAATCAATACAAATCAATCAATCAACACCAACCTACCAATTATTCAATCAAATAACCACCAAATCAATAAATTATTCAACCAATCAATCAATCAATCAATCAATCAAGCAAGCAAACAATAATGTCATATTATTTATTAGAAACGAATGTCTTAATACTGTATATCCTACCGGTACTGTACGTGATATGCATTGTATTTTGACCTGAAAAGAGCATGGTTATTTCTACCAGATTATAACATGGACCCCGAAGAAAGAATAAGACGCCGAGAAGAACGAAGAAGACGACGCGAGGCGGAGAAGTAAACAGATCTATATTATTGTTTTATATGTTTTTTATGGTGATGAAGTTCTGCAGTAATGACGTTAATGATGTTGTTATTGCTGATGACGATTATATGGCGTTGTTGATGATAATGATGATGATGATGATCATGATGATCATGATGATCATGATCATGATGGTGAGGATGCTAACGTTTACGATGATGATAATGATAATAATGATCATGGTGGTGGTGGTGGTGGTGATGAAAGATGATGGAAATTATAATGATTGGTGGGAATGCTGACGAACATAGGCCTATTTACTAATGAATATTTTCAAAATGTTATAATGAAGAAGAGCTACCGACGTTGCATATTTTGTATTTTCTAACGACAGAGCTGCTGCATTGGAGCAAGAAACGAAAGAAAGCAATGTAAGTAGATAATTTAAGTTTAGAAATATGTACCGGTACACAAAATCAAGTTTTATGTGAAGCGTAGGCCTGCCAGTGATTTACCCATTTACAGAAAATCGTATAGTTTGGACAAAGCTTTACTAATCCACCATCTTGTGTACTTTATTTTATCGTTTGCCAATTCATCACATAGAAGAGTAACACTTGTCTTCCAGGGTTAATTTTGTATACCGGTGGTCGCTTCGATGATGTGCTAAATTTTAAAAATGAGGGTTGTCGTAATCTAATTAACCAAACCGTCAAAGGCAGCTCTGATTATTTTAATTAGCACAGCATTAAAGATGATACGAATTGGGTCAAACATGTTAAACGGTTTAAAAGACCTGGTTTCGAGCCAAATGCAATATGTCACGATAATTTCAAAATATTACGAGGTGCGTCAACAATTAGGATTTTTCGGCCTATAAGCGACTCACAAGGCGCTTTAGATCTTATCTTTTAACTAATATGGACCTATATACGTTATAGTATTAAAAGTTATATAAAATGTCGTAATACATATATAATCTTTGAACGGTAAAGAAGATATGAGTAGAATTTGATAATGAATCTTTATGAGTAGATTTTTCTCATGATTCATGCCATACGATAGTAAGAAAATGAATAGTGGGGAGTGTTTGGTAGTCAGGATTTGTGCCAGTATATGGATTAAATGGATAAACGTTGGTATGTATGGTGTTGAATTATGAGCAACGAGTAGGCACGCAAATATGTGCTAAAGTCTGCTATTACGTTTACATCTGATGCTTCAATCATATCCATTCGACTGTGCACTATTTTCGTCGTAGGCCCTACACTAATTATCATAATGCTTGTATCGCTTTTATGGATAGGGTTTACATGAAAATTACAAATTGTGATAATAAAAAGTTTTATTTATTTATTAAATATTTTTTAATGTGCCATCATAAGTTAACCAAATTGCTTAAAAAAAGTTTAAACATTTACTTTATTTATTGGAAAGATCCGATCCAGTCGAGAGGAAGCAGCGCACACGTCACATGACTATGAGCAGACGACACCAACACTAGAACCAGAAAAGAACAATGAACCCGATTCAGAGCAGGTACCTACTGAAAACGTGCTCTTTGTGAACGATGACGACTCGCGATGCAATGGCGATAATGAAGAATATGACAATGAAAATGTGGAACAACAAAAGGAGGACTATACATTAATGAACAGACCTGATTCGGATGCAGAGGAATTAACGCCGTCAGTCACGGAGGAGAATAAAGAACGAACTGAAAATAAGGTGAAAGTGGGGAAACTGAGTAAGATATCTCCGCCAAAACCGTAAGTTCCTTAGTTCGCCTTTAAATACAACATTAATTGATCGATTGAATCTTCGGATACTATGAGGTAGTAAATTCTTCATTCGGATATTTGGTGAGAGTTCCAATGTGTATAGTAAATTGACCGAGGTCTACCGTAACTTTCCCAAATACATGAAACGTTTTTATGAATAAGTTGGCGTTTTACTGGTTTTTTTTTTGTTTTTTTTTTCAGGTCACCTAGTCAGAATTCGTCGCAAACTGAGCCCGAAGCTTTAAATGTTTATAAGGTAGACTGTAGTGTTGAATTTTAATTATTTTGTATTGACAAAATCAGATTGATCAAACTGTGTCTGTACGGTGTTTTAATGTTCCATTGTTTTTAACTCTCTTAAAGGAGATGAAGTTGAAGAAAGAACAAGATGAGTCGATGAAAACCGCCCTATTGGAACTGCGATTGGAGCAAACACAAATTCATGAAGAAATAGATTATACTGTTGTTCTACACGAACAGTGATAGGCCCATGCATCTGTGTCGTTAATTAACGGAAAAGCTTCTTTGGAAGCTAATAACACAAAATATACAAAGTAAGCAATCGAAATGTTGATTAATATTGTTTATTAGTTAATTATGATCCTCACATACATTTAACTTATTTATTTTTGTAATATTTTCAAGGGTTTACCAAAATCCCGACTTGAACGTGAGAAGCAGGCAGGTAGTATTCTGAGTAGTGGCGGAGAGATGTGTATAAGAGACAGGTATTCAACAGCAGCATGCGGAAGATCGTCGCAGACGACAACAAGAAGAGGAACAGAAATTGAAACAAGAATTTGAAAAACAAAAGAAAGAACGAGAAATTCGTATGCAGAAAATGGCACATAATCCATATGCCTATCAGGCCCCTAAAGTTACGGTAAATATACATTATGATAATGTCTACAGTTATGTCTTCTTGAAATCTAGAAAACAAGTTTTAACATTAGTATTGATAACATGGCATAGGCTCACAATGAAACTTGAACAGTTTGCCCTAAATAAGAGACCACTTTTGGACCTGAAAATTTGGGATGGTCACGGATCGGTCTCCAATTAGAGGGTTAGATTTGTGTTTAAAGATTGGCGTTTGTTATTTGGTTCTTTAAAAAAAAAGGTGGTCTTGAAGAGGGTTATTGGTGGGTGCACTGTAGTTATATCACCACATTTTTATATATAGCATGTATTCCGTAATCTTCCCACAAACAGACGATTTCGTACGAAACTGTTGCAGTTAAATAACCAGTTTTTTTCGGGGGGGGGGGAGCTTATAAGTTTTATCATATAGAGATGTATAAACCTTTAAATATTTACAATGTGCTGCTAGAATAGTCAAGCTACCCTGAAATTTGGCATAAGAAAGGCTGAAGCACAGGAACGTGAAAAGAAGAAAGTGTTGTCGGAGAGAGTGCAGCCCCTGAATTTTGGACCTAACCCAACAAAAGATAAGTTGCGGCAACTGGCCCAAGAGCTCGTCGAGAAACTGACAACCGCGTACGGAAAATTCTTCGATCTTGAGTACCAAACCGAGCGTTCTAAATACACCGTACGTATTGTGAATCGCATTTTAGTTTAACTGACGAACTGTGAGGATAAAGATTATCTTTTTAACATGTTAATTACTAAATATATGTGTATACATTGTAAAGTGGATATTAATGATGGGGCTTGTGTAAATCTGATTTTCACATTACAGTAATACACTTAATTTGCATACGACGTGCACACTTAAGCGGTCTTTCATAGTTTGCCTTTTGACAATTGTCAATTGTCTTTTGAATGTCAAATGCTAAGTCATACAAACAATTAGGCCTGTATATAATACGTATATTTTTTAATTCGTCTAAATCCTTATACAGATACACGAACTGAAAACAAGAATCAAGGCAATGAATAAATACAGGTTGGTTTTAAAGTATTCATTGGACCGTTACAAACAGTATTATTATTTTAGTTTAGTTTAACTAGCGACTGTGATGATTTGGCCTATTTTGTTTACATGTTAATTATTAGATATAATATAATTTATAGGCCCGCCCTCTAAAGAAAAAGAGTGAAAAAAAGAAGTGGATGAATCCATACATTGATCACGCCGATAGATTCATATATAGATAGAGTTAAAACGAGTAAAATTTCAATCTATTTAGAGTGAATGCCATTGTCTTTCTGGGTTCAAATTCTGCAAATTGCAGTAATATTATTTTATTGACGTCTCATAACTGTTCCATCGTAAGAAAAACAACATGTTTTGAAAATACAAAGGCCTATGCACAGTATAACGATTATCATTTATATTTAGCTATGAGCGGCAGGCGAAGGTTTCTGCAGGTGGTCTGTCAAACATGTAAGTATAAAAATTAATTATTAATTATTATCATTTATTAATTATTATTAATTATTTGTAATGTTAGACAGTACTATATATCATTGAAGCTATTTTCTGAATAGAACCTTTCTGTCTATTTTTGAAGAAGATTAACACTTATTTTGTTTGTGTTTATAGTGTGAAGCAATTAGAGCAGGCGCAAGATGTAAGTGTTTCCATGGTGTTTAACATTATGTCATGTTATTTCCATTAATTAATTAATTAAAAAATGTATTATTTATGTTCTTATTGACGGTTAGATACCGCGACACAGGCCCTCGTCAGCTAAGCGTCATTAGTTAAACACTCGTCTATAAACGCGTTGAGATTTATACTGTTATTATCCTGAAAACCATTAAGCATTTAATCAAACCGTTAATTGCTCACATATTGTTGGAATAACTAATCAACTGCCAATTAGACTCTTGAAATCATTCAATTTTTATTGATTTAAAGAATAAAATTCGGTAGTGGTTATACTGTTGTTCTACACGAACAGTGATAGGCCCATGCATCTGTGTCGTTAATTAACGGAAAAGCTTCTTTGGAAGCTAATAACACAAAATATACAAAGTAAGCAATCGAAATGTTGATTAATATTGTTTATTAGTTAATTATGATCCTCACATACATTTAACTTATTTATTTTTGTAATATTTTCAAGGGTTTACCAAAATCCCGACTTGAACGTGAGAAGCAGGCAGGTAGTATTCTGAGTAGTGGCGGAGTTAAAGCGCGGCTTGCTATGTTTGGTGGAGGGTCGAACCAGTCTAAAAACAATGAGGAGGTGAGTAGTCAGATAGATAGTCAGGGGTGGATTTAGAGGGGAAGGGGAATAAACAATTACGTTTTAGCCCCATCCTTCCCACTAAACGTTAAACCAACATACATGATATGTTATAACATTTTCTACTTCTCCTGGTTAGTACAGACATACGAAGTGAGGATTATCGTACTTGTTTAACAAAAGAAAACAAAATTATACAACTTTGAAATATTAACCTTATAAGACTAAGTTTGCCTGAATGAAAACATTGTATTTGATACTTCTGGAAATATCCTCGTTATTCGTAGGTACCACAAAACACAAACAATCGGAAAATGGTAGGGTAAAAAAATCGTCCAATTTCGACCAAAATCGTGACCTATAGACACTTTGCGTTTTTGCCAAAATTGGGCTATTTTTCCCCTTGTCGTTTATCTGCTGATTCTTATATCATAGTAACTAAGGATCATGAATATAGCAATAGTGTTTAAATTAACCTACAGCATTCATCAAAATTATGCCAGAATTAAGCCTATAATGAATTAATTATATATCGTCAGAATTAACATTATTTAAACGGCCCTCTTCAAATCTGTAGCATAATATTTATTAAACATTCTCTTTACTGAAAAATAATCTTAATTATCTGAAGATATAAGGAGGTCCGATTTATACCTATTATCTTTAAACTATTATAAATTTTAAGATGGCGACGCATTTCCTTCCTTTTTCTTTGCAGGAAACGCGAAAACAGTTGATTGATCTGACCAAGTAAGTCTTAAACTGCCACCAGCATTGCAAACCCACCTGCAGCGATCTCAAGACTTGTAGATTACTCTTGCTTCAGATTCCGCTGTCCTTTAACAAATTATTTATCACAAGAACAGATATTATGTAATTTCAGTATTTTATTGTCCCTTGGTTATTACGAAAATACAGTAAGCCTATATTTATTTTAATTCAAAAAAATACCTTTGATTTGAGTAGATATCCTCTGCTGATAAACGTTTGAAGTTAAAACAAATCTCAACTGAACATTCCAAGAGCAACTGTCTGTTTTAAACTCAATAGTTATATCTTGGTAGTCTGTTGGTAGATATGTTGTTTATTGTTGGTTCGTAAACATTGCTATAACGGTAGTGGCATTACATGCCTTTGAATATATTGGGTATATATACGTCAGTGTAATTATCAGTATAATTATTATCAATAATATTAAACATTACCATTGGTATTGTGTTGATTAGAATATTAGTGCCCTTTTTTAGTGATGTATAGGGGACATTGGGAATTTTCAGAGTCAAATATTACACCCAAGTGGTTTAAACAACGCCATATCTTCCATCCTAGCACCTTCACTTTTTCATCACATCCTCACCTCACACCTCCCTCCCCATTAAATTTTCCTAGATACCCCGTGGCCTTTATAATATGAGCAATACTGATGGATATGAGAACATGTCAGAACAGTAGAACATGTTTATAGTATTATGGTTAGATTTGATGTTGTTTGTTAATGAAAAGAAACTGAAACATGAAAGTAATCTAACGGTAAAACACACATTTATTTATAAAGTTTACACATTTTTGTATTCTTTTACGGAAATTCAATAAAGAAGACACAGGCATCGGTAGGTTTTATGCGCCATCGGTAATAATGCTACTATTTTTATGAAAATTTTGCATTTAATTAAATGACAGTAATATAAGCTCTCAATATAAGATTGATAATCAGAGGTATAGTATAAAGCTACTAATAAATATACATTCCTTTCAGAATATTTGGATTTGAACACTGTATTGCACCGCGTGAGGAAGAACGATTCCTGAAATTAGTAAAATATGGGCATAGACATTACATTAGACAATAATAGCAATAAATGTAGATAGTGCCCTATTATCATCGTAGTGGGATCGGTACCTTTTAGAATAGTCTCAGTTGTAATAATGAAAAACTTGTTCCAATATGAAGAATAATATTACTAATCTCTAATTACGGACGCTAACTTTTGTAACGTTTTAATAATTTTATATTTCTTTTTTGTATTTTAATAATTTAATAACTCATAATAAATAGTATAAAGTACTGTACCTTATTCATTGTCTTGCTACACGTACAATGTCGATATAATAGATGGATGATGAATGATAATGATGATGATTTTGATAATAATGCCGTCGACGAGATGATTACGATTGAGACGATGATGGTGACGAGAGTGATGATAAATAGGCATATTAAATAATGATGATGATGAATTTTACAATGATGATTACGATGACGACGACGACGATGGATGATGGTGATAAGTTTAAAGGATCATGATGATGAGGGTGGTGGTGGCGAGGATGGTGCCGATATTATTAGAGAGTAGGGAGTTTTTGAAATTCCATCATAAACGTTAATCGCACAGCACAAAACTGTTTTTACATATTTAGAATGTCAAACGGATCCATTTTGCGTGCCAATGAAAATGTTTGAAAGTTTTAATAATTTGCATACGATATCTGACAGTACGTCATGCGTTGCTATTTCGAAAACTCCTTATTTACCATCGATGATATTTAAGGGTATTTGAGGACTGGCAGTAATCTGGGATGGACAATGATGGGAACAAAGACGGCGATAGAAACACAATGATTCACAAAGACGACGAGGACGACGATGATGATGATGATGATGAATATGATCGTAATGGTGATGATGACCAACCATTGATATAATGATATAGTTACCTCATACAATGATGAGGGATTAAAGTGACGAGTGATGTGATAACGGTATGAATTGCGTTCTAGGCCCATATCAATGTGTGGTGGACTGGTATGCAGTTAACAATATCCACAATTTTAGACTGAGCGACTTGACGAGGCTTGCAATGATTTTGGAATCGGACTGACAATCAATCATACTTAGTCAAAGTCTGTTCATTTAAAAAATACTTCAGATTTGTTAATGCTTTTCTTCGTCATTGTTGACGCCATCGACTGACTCTTCTCTAGCTTTTCTCTCATAACTTCCTTATACTGTGGATTATTATCCTTGAACGAGAGTTTCCATAATCGCGTCGGACTTGTTCGAACTGTTCCGGTAACACCTCTTTGCGAGTCCCTTTCAAGTTCGGTCATCTGCCGTAGGTTTACGGAATTCGTAGGTGTCGGGTTGGGATCAACACGTTCAAGCTTCGGTCGTTCATACAATCTGAACTCATTCGGCGGAAGAATGTACCCATACTCATCCATCGGCGGAACACGCATTTCGCTACGTAGCTTCAGTTTCTTGAACTCCTTCATATCTTTCTCGGATCTGGCAACAGCCATGGTACGAAGACGATCATTTTCGATTATGGGAACCTCGCTCAGAAACTTTCCTAAAGTATTCGAGCCCATGCTAGAATGCGGAGGAATCTTCATCGGGTACATGTCTGCTATCAGCGACGGGACAGTCTTTCCGGAGGTATCGAGCTTGACGATTTCCTTCGTATTCGTTCGGAAATTGCGCCACACATTGCTGTCAAACGCTGGATCCCATCGACGAGGAAATGGAGGTTCTCGCCGGCCGCTCTCGATCCACAATCGGAATGCATTGGTTGGGTTAACGTTTGTCGACTCGTCAACATATGAACGAACTTTATGATTGACATGAATGTTTGATAGTGTTCTTGGTAGTCGCTTTGTTGTCAGCTTTCCAAGCGGACGCGGACAAAATGCACTTTGTTTGTAGGTTCGATCGGATTGGAGGCGATCGCGCTCCTCTATTGTCATTTTCTCCTGCTCATCCTCGAAGTAACTTTGATCAGGCTTTCCTAATTTCATTACATATAAACCGTTCCTGTATGAGGGAAATAGAAGAAAATAATTAATGATTTAAAACTCATTGAGTAGAAAACAAAGTAATTACGAATTATATATCTTTTCCATTAAGTTTCAAACGAATAGTTGTTACTCGTATTTAAATAATTTATATTGCGTTCATCGAGCCGATACTATTTTATTGTATGTTTACATGTATATTTGACAATAAATTTAATCTGTATCTGTATCTGTAAGAAAGGAAAAGCATGTTGAGGGCATGACACATATTAACTCTTAGGCCTATATTAAACTAAATGTAAGCTCCTTTGTGAATTGCACTTCAGTGCGATAACCATTGCAGCAACCTAAATAAAACTATCACTCGAAAATATTTCAGTTGGTAGGCCGATTCAGTGGCGTATCTAGAGGTCCTGAAATGGAGGGGGGGGGGGGGCGGGGCCGAAAGTGGGGCCGATCGAAACAACACTTTAGGTGGTCCGGGGGCTTTCTAGACGCCCGAAAATCATCTGAGGCGTTTTGGGCAATCAATTATTCTATTTTCCTTTCTTCCTTTTTTTTAAATTTTTAGTTTCCAAAAGGGAGGCGGAAATCCGCCCCTGATATCATAGATCTTTCTGTGGCACCGCGTGTTCACGGGTTCATTTTTAAAAAAACTTGCTTATAGGCCTACCGGTTCTAACTCTGCTTCCCATCTATATAGGCCTAAAGAATTCCGCTTTGAATTGCTTAATCTAAGAACACACAATGAATGACTAAACACCTATGCAGTTTGGATTTCCTATTGCAGAGATACGATAGTTACATATAAGGCCTATCTGTGCCGTTCCATTATAACTATAGCAAAGGACGCTATGCCCTTGAGTACCAAAAAAACACACAGTTAGTACATAGTGGATTTGACTTCCGGGTTGCTAAAGAGGCCTACCTTTCACTGTAAAATGAGCTGTGTGATCGTCTCTAAAGCAACGAATCAAGATGATTGGTGTCTCGTATATCTAATATCATCGTAATTCATCTCTGCATTCATTATAACATAATTCTTGTTTCGCATGCGGCATAAATTTATCGGTGTACTAAAGATGGATTATGTTTGGTTTGTTGACGTGTTGGACTAGATAATTATCACAAGGGGTGATAGGTAAATTAAATAAATATTTCAGTAAATATATTAACTAAACCTAATACATAGTACGTATAATTAGACTAAAATTAATATTTGGTATATATCAACATAATATTTGTGTCAAAACATATTCTGCATGCGCATTACTTAATCAATATGAATTATATTGTAAAAATAATAAAAAATGGAACGGTCCAAATATTGCTTAGCAACTCTGCCGTGCTTGTTTAGCTGTTACCTTAAGTATACTCACCCCCTTTGATTCATTTAATATATGACTCCTAATTAAGACATAAATTTAATATTGTCAATGAAAACATTTCAAAACATCCAAAATGTGAGTTCGTATAAATTGATTATTCTTATATCGTTATAATAGGAGAAATTTATTAATTAAGAATATTGGGATTAATATCTTGGCGGGGGACGTCATCAAATTTACCGACAGCAATGTCTACTCGACGATCAATATTAATAGTTTCTGAAAGAGAGGTTATTTGAACGCTTAGATTAGGAGCAGTTAACTATACGATAAAACCATACGGAATAAATTAAAATGATGAATTCCACTGAATTAAGACACATTAAGACGTAAAACTAAGGTGAGTTTCGAAGAATACGTTTTTTTTTTTAAATGTAGGCCAGCTACTATGCTGTTTCCCCCAAATAGATACTCATAATTTGAGTCGCTCAGTAGGTTATTTATTCTCTAGGGCAAGCTTCCACAAACACAGTGTACATTACACCTCACAACTAGGCTTCATTATATTTACACATTAAATGGTTTGTGTGCCTCCTTTTCTTCCCATGACTACTAGGGCATGTCGTGGTTTTCGACGGGGTGGCAAACCTGAGCCCATTGGTGATTTTGCCTTTCGACGTATCTACATAGGCCTATAGGTTTATATAATCTAGGCCTTTATTTTGTATCGACAAAAATAATAATTTTCGAATAAACCTATATAAAGTATAATATCAACTTTCTCCATGCAGAAAATATAGGCTTCCAATAATAAATCATAATTATTATGTAGGCCAAAAAATTATCGACATAGGCCTATAGGTTTATATAATCTAGGCCTTCATTTTGTATCGACAAAAATAATAATTTTAGTATAAACCTAAATAAAGTATAATATCAACTTTCTCCATGCAGAAAATATAGCCTTCCAATATCTGTCTCTTATACACATC
>NW_022699214.1:202470-209119 GCF_011630105.1 Anneissia japonica | reverse complement strand
ATATATATATATATATAACCTATTCGATAAACATGATAATATTAATATAAATATACAAACTTATAAGAGACTGGTGTCAAGACATAGGCGAAGACCAACCAGTGGTAGAATACATCATATATAATGACAACAAATTTACATTATTATTATAATGAGAACGGCTCCACTAGGCTGATGCCACATTGCCGTAGCCTACGTCATCAAATCACTGCTATGGAATCGTTCATTTTAAACATAATAATGCATTTTCCATCAACACTAGTCGTGTATCGTGAATATATACATGCCTATCTTTTGTACACGAAGTTTTGGTGAATTAAATTGTTTTATCACATAAAATACTAAAAATTTGTAGAACTGCAATCGTGAATAAATGCGGTTGATGTACGAAATTAAGAAGCTAAAATGTAATTGCCGTTACCGTTATATCATGTATTACCGTGATATATTTTCTACTTTCAGACCTCATTATCCAAGATGACGGATAATTATAGAGCTAAGTATGATGTTAAGCAAATGCTGCGTTATCTAGCAGACGGTACACCAATAAGCCCGCGAACTTCACCACGCTCAACAGATCTATCACGCTCTGACGAACGCCTTCGAGAGAAGTATGACGAACTTAACAATCTTATGCTCTCTCATATCGCCCAGAGGAGAACAATCGGACATCTTTATTCTTCATATGATTTGGATTTTAAGAAAGTCAGCTCTGAAAATAACAAAGCGAAAAGGATTGATAAAGAAAGTCGAAAATTGAAAGCTTCTGCAAAACGAGTAACGGAAATAATTGATCAAGGCAGAGGAGTTCGTTTGAAAATATGGGAAATGCCGAGCGATTCCGAATCCGAAAAGGAAGTCGGGGACAGGTCGGATGACGATAATATAGAAACTGAGGGTGAAGAATATAATGATGACGCAAGCGAACAAACGTGTAATTCCACAGTAACAATTCGTGAAGTGGACACTGATGGAGAAGAAATCGAATCAGAAAGTGAAAAAGCTAGCACATCTTCAAAAACAAAACACGTTTCTTTTGCAGAGGAACCTAAGGGTGACCCCATACCACGTTTTGAACTTAACTCACTGGAAGCCCTGATTTTGAAAGACATTTTACGCAATCACAGAAAAACGCCAAAATACACAACTTTAGGAGCTTCGTCCCAGTCCAAGACAACATCAGGAAACAGTCAGCACAGGTACATATCTAGGAAAAGGACTTCGCGTAAAAAGAAACCCACCAAGAAAGACTCAAAACCATCAGAAAGGTCTCCGAGGCAAAAAACAAAATGTGTTTTGGATAACAGTCTTAACTCATCGTCCAATATAGATGTCCGAAGGTGGATTCAAGAAAAGAATAAAATAGCTCGTAAGAAATTGAAAGAGGAACGGAGAAAAGAGCGCGAAGAAATGCAGAAAGAGCAGGAAATGTTGAACGCAAAAACCGCTAGACTACTCGAATCCGGAGACAAATTTGAAAAGTGGCTCCATGACAAGAAAAAAGAGACTTTGCAGCATAGGAAACTCCGGCAACGCGTAGATGAGATTCACAAGAGAAACGCTGTGTTAGAAAACAACAGTAGAGAAACTTCAGACCGACGTATGAATCAAACCAAAGAACAATTTGAAATACGGAGAGCAACAATCAAACGACGCCAACGTCGGATCGGAAAACGCAAAAAGGGGGAAGACGAAAACGCCGTCTCAAAGGAAAAGGATAACAATGGAAAACCATTTCTGCTTGAACCTGCAGCCGCGAGACTAATTGATGATGAGAAACTTCAAGCAAAGGCTGCTAAAAAGAAACTTGGTGTTTCTGTAAGAGGAACGTTAAATAAGGCAGCAAAAGAACTAAAAGCCGATGACAAAACGCTTAGCATAGATGCAGAGGATTTGAAAAGTTCTAAAGCCAAAACACCAAATGGAAGCCGAAATCTTAGAAATAAATCAGAGAAGATAACTGAACGGAAGAAAGATGATAAATGTTCAGGTCAAAGGTCAGTAATTAGTCAACAAGTGCCTAAAAATATCGATTCTATCGACGAAGTTCGAAAAACAAAGAGAATGACGTACAATGCATGGATAAAAATCAAACGAGATGGAGATAATAACAAGAAACACGAAGAGAAATCAAAACAGAATGTAGACCCAGACTTGGAAAGACTCCTTCCAACTCTTGCAAAGGAGCGTATTCGAAGGGCAACGGAATCGAAGAAATTTACGGACACGGGACCTCTAAACACTCCATCTCCTCCTACTGCGTCTCGGCCTCCTTATAGAAAATACCCGGAAACCTTAAACACACACAAAGTAGCGCCACACAGACCTAGATCCGCGACAGACTTCAAAAGAAATGAAATAAATGATAATTCAATCCAAAGACCTGCAAGTGCGCGACCCGGATCATACCGTAGGTCCAGGATAAATCGTGATTTGAACATTGTTCTCGAAGGCGAGAGGCCAGAACCGCAAGGTTGTGAGATTCCTGATGGTAGTTTCTGCCATGACTCGAACCAAGCACGACCAAGTAGTGGTATACCTATTGACAATCATGAAGACATCATCAGTAAGAAACATTCAGAAAGAGAACCTGGAGAAAGTAATTCTGAACTAGACGTTTTGAACTCGAACAATGTGTTCATTACTGCCTAACACGACCAGCACTACCCTTTAGGGTTGCACACACCATGCCCAGGGGCGGATCCAGGGATGTCCGAAGGGAGGGGGAGGGGGCGAAAGGGGCCCAAAAGTGGGGCTGATCTAGACAATATTACCATAGGGTGTTCGGGGGCATGTCCCCGCATTTTTTTTTCTAGACGCCCGAAAATAACCTCTGAGGCGTTTTGGGCGATCAATGATTTCATTTTGGTTTTCTTTCTTTTTTTTTTTTAATTTCCAAAAGGAGGAGGTGGCATCCCCGGCGCCCGTGAGGTTTGTCTGGTTTGTGTGTCGAACTATGCTGAGGTGGAAGTGTACGGGGCACGGGGGTTTTGGGGCTGTAATGGTTTCTATCTCTTTGTGTTTACCGGTGCCTATGTTTTCTGGAATTTGTCAGAAACATATCCGTCTATAGTGATCTATGTGTGCCATTTTTGTGTGTGAGTGTTTAGAAAACACAAACGTTATTTGAATATAGAAATAAATACTTTAATTTACCTTTACTCATCGTGCAATCTATATTTTTAGTAAGCATGTATATTTCTTAAAACAACAATTTTAAAATTCTATATGATTCTTGTGGCAGTATAGAGATATATTTATTTTGTTCCACATTCTTTAATCAATCTAATCTATAATTAGGCCTATTTGTAACGCTTCATTAAATTTCATACACACAATTAATGCTATATTTTGTACACCTAGTGATTTAGATACAAGGATTGGTGAAATCAGCATCATTTTAAATACCCTATGCACATTTTGTAAATAAGAACATAAAACGAAAAAGTGATTTATATAGGCATTTTGTTTAGAAATTCCTACCGAGTATCTTGGTCATCGAGTCTAATAACCAATTACTATTTCATAAAGCGGGATGCATGTTTCGACAATCGCATGCCAACTTATTTGATAATCGCACCTATAAAATTATTTTATTTTGACATGATACATACGAGTACCTATAAGTATTGCTCGGCCACTGTTTTAATAAGCTTTCTAAAATAGACTAATACTATAGTATGAACAAAACATTTTTTTTATCATCAATGACTTCAAAGTCTATATATAGCCTATTTCAGCATAATTTTATTTTTCGAGAAAGGAAATAATAAATGCAGCGAACACAAATCGTTATTATAACGTTAGTGAACACTGTGCTTAGGTTAACGTCAATACAACATTTTAACAACGTTAACAATGTTATTTAGTAGTAGATCACGTCATAAACTTCTATTTATACTTCTACACAAAAACGTTTTGAGCTTAAACTGTAACGTTAATATAACGTTACTATAACGTAATAATAACGCTAATATAACGTTATTGAAACGCTAAATTGGTTCAAAAAAGAGAAACCTTTGATTCAATTATTGAAAATTTTAGAAATCATGATTATGTGTGATAATTATTGTGATTGGCTAGAAATCGATGTAAGAATAAGTTGTCGAAATATATTGTTTACAATGACTAGATGTGTCATGATATCTAAAAGTAGTGTATAAAGTTCACTGCACTTTTCTCAACTTGCGTTACCAAATTCATGTGCAGTTCTACATTCTGGCTAAACACAGTACTTATTTATCAATCTGACCAAAATTGTCTTTGCAGCGTTAATAATATTCGCTACATCAATGATTTCGTGGCTGACACACTGTGAGAAATTGTTGACTCGTTACGTTACGATATTTCTTCGTTTACAGTTTTCAATTTCCCAAGGTTCATTTCCACATTTCAGCTTTTTGGGGTTTTTTGCAAAAGATATTTCCCCAAGAATAAGCCCAAAATGGAAATAATAAACCATGCCAATATGTAAAATGACGAATAAATTATGACGCACCGAAAAGCTTAATGTTTATTGTCCTTATTTTATGAACTGTATTAGTTTGGAAACTTTCTGAGACATGGTTATCACTATGGAATTCGGAACAAACAATTATCTGAAGCGAAACATACAATAAAGTTAAAATAATAATAATAATAATAATAATAATAATAATAATAATAATAATAATAATAATAATAATAATAATAATAAGCTGAATAAGCCATGGTATTAATAGTGCAATTCATGATCGTATAATTGTTAAAAAGTATCATCATCTAATAAACATCACTGATAAGATTGGCCATAGGCCTATTACACAGAAGAACGCCTAAACACAATGTGACCCGCTACTTGTGAGTAACTGATGATATCGATGATGATGATAGTGATGATGATGATGATCGACGAAAAAGACGGGCCAAATCCAGAGAAAAATCTGGGTAGGGGCATGCGAAATGCAAAACACTGATCGGGAGGGGGTTGGGTGTCTGAGATTTAAAAAAAAATGCTTAACCATACATCTGGTACCATGAATTTAAATCGAAAATTAGCTAAGTTGCTTTGAGCCTGTACTCCCCTATATTATATACATGGTATCTTTTTTTTCTTTTATCTTTTTTGGGGAGAAGAGTGGGCCGGTGATGCTAACGATAGTGAAGATGATGATGATGTTGACACTGATGATGTTAAAATATTAATTTAGAAAATGAAAAAAGAAGATATTTTATCGCATACTCCTATTAAGTAACTAAATTCTTCATTCACAAACGAAACTTAACAAACTTAAATTTTACGATTTTCATTGAGAAGAAATATGAAATAGGCTAATTGCAGACGCACCTTTTTTTCTTAATGATGACGCACTCTGGAAATGTTGACGCGGCATCTGTTCGTTGACAGTTTCCCAGGGTTTGTTTTGTTTACATGAGGTCAGCTAAGGTTAGGTAATAAACTTGGCTAGCGATGATACGATGATGTCTCCTATAAAGAGGTCCGTTTGTTTTGGTTTTATTAATTAAGTGTTTTTTAAATTTATTACACCTCCGTGCTTATTATTAATAGTTAATTACTTAATTCAGTCGAGTAGGTTCGGCGCTAGGGTTTAGCCTAGCCTAGCCTGGGCCTAGCTAGACCTACCTACACAGGCAGCCTCTGGCTTGTTGGCCTACTATACTACAGTATTTCCGTAGCATAGTAGTAGTAGAGCTAGGGTGTTTAAATAGGCCTAGTAGTAGGCGGTTAAGTAGGCATAGGAAGCTAGACCTATCCCATCCAAGTATACTTGGAATTGAATAATTAATTACTGCCTCCTCCGAACGTCCAATCAGGTACACTATACTCAGTATGTGGCATTTGGTTTGAATGTAAAATAAATCTATATATTATAATAAATCCAATATAATGATATAATGGCTCAGCATCGTATTGTTTTAATGGGATTTTAACTTTGGTGTAGTCATTCTGCAGGCTGGCCAATCAGAGAATATATAATCATAACCATGAGCTAGCATTGTGGGAATTTTTTTTTTTTTTTTTTTTTTGCGCACAGAGATTAATAAATATTTTATTAATTATAGTTTATACTGAAAATTTTATTTTAGTTTTTTGATGCTTGCAAGATATCGGTCTGCCTTCTGTCAGTTCAGAAAGAATGTGAGATGCTGCTCAACATTACAAAACCTTACTAGTATTAAAGAATGTAAGTATTAATATCTTTGTTTAGATAACATAACATAAACTTGTACAGTATAATAATGAAATAAATGTCTATAAATTATGCCAAGATATTAAAATTTAAAAAAAAATTGTTATAGATAATTGCTATTTTAATTATTTTCTTTTCTTAGTGAGAGGAAGACTGCATGACTTAGCTGGTGCTCAGAAAGCCTGGGGGTTTGTATCTTTAAGATTTTTTTCTATTTGTATCTATTTCATAAATCATTATATTGTTTATGTATATTCCCAGTGGCATATCTAGGAGTATTGAAATGGGTTGAAATGGGGGTGCTGATAGGGGAGGGGGTGCGCGAGGGTAAAGTGGTGGATCGACAATCAGTTGAAGGGGTGGGGGTGTGCTAATTTGCAAAATAAGGTGATTTTAGGTGATTTTTAACTATTTGACCAAGATTTTTGGGGTGGGGGTGTAATTTTTGGAGGGGGCAT
>NW_022699214.1:199538-202442 GCF_011630105.1 Anneissia japonica | reverse complement strand
GCACCCTCCTAGATACGCCACTGTATATACCTAACTTTGCTGTACTGTACTAGGCTTTGAAATTTATTTTTAATTGTACTGTCTATGGGACTGATCCAAAATAAAAGGTACATTGAATTATGATGAATGACCAGCTAAAAATTTGAAGGAAGTCTTTCTTTGAACACACATTTGTATTTTGCATATAACAGCACTGTAAGTGACCGATCAGAATTATTCAACCATTTGCCCAAAGACCAGTCCAGTCTAGAAGTCAAATCAATGAAGGACAGTTATCAAGAAGCATGCATTCCATTGGCTAGTAAATCGTTCCTACGAGAAAAGTATGTCAACTTTTCCAACACTATACGGATTGGACGCATTCTGGAGGATCTTGATACGTTTGCTGGTATTATAAATTTTTCCCAGTTTTAATTTAATTTGTTAAAATTATGTTTGGTATAATAATAATAATATATCTTTCTTCAGAAGAGCTGCTCTCATAACCATTTTTGACTTCCAAATGTGAAAGAACTGTGCCTCAGTTTTTGATTTGTGAATTTATGATTAAAAATAATGCCACTATCTCTTTTCCTTCATAGTTTGGATTAGTTACCAACACAACAAGAGGACGGGGGAAAAACAGTCACCTTTGGTGATAGTGACAGCATTGGTAGACCGTATAGGTGAGTATAATGTTATAGGCATAGGAGGAATGGGCTGAAGGGCTTCATCCCCCTACCAAACACATTTCAGTTTGGACACACACACATTTAGGCCTATGGGAACCATGCCCGAAATTATGTGATTACCTGCCGACACCTAGTCAAAAACCACCAATTGGCTACAAGAGAGCTTATAGAAAATCATACATATTAGTCTTCCAGAGAACCATTGAATCTAATTAATAAGCAGCATTTTATTTTTAGATCTGGATAGCACTGAGATGTCTGCAGACCATGACATAAAGATGACAGGTAATGTTACCTGGACAGGTAGAACATCAATGCAGGTATCCATGAATCTGATGCAGGTGAGAAATTTAGTGATGCAATAATACATTTCCATAATATGATTATTTAATCAATTAATTAATATTAATAAATTTAATTATGCATATGGGAAAAGGAAATGCCAAGCAGTAAACTTTCAGTGACTTTTCCAAGTGGCAATATTTTCACAAGATACAAACATGATACAGATTAAGCCTCTTTTTGGGGTTTAGGGAGTTCAGTTGTTTGTCATAGTGAGAAAGATCCTGTTAACAAACGTAACCTTAGATCCTGGGATTGGAAGACAAACATCCTAACCACCAAGCCATTCAACTCCACTTCAAAAATAGCAATGTTATAATAAATGATTGTTAAACTGATTTATAGTGGGGTTAAGTGACCCTGTCAAGCCTTTGTTGCTTGGTTTTATCTGTTCATACTGAATTTATGTTAATTTCAGGTGCAGGGTGGAGTTATGCGAAATAAGTTGAATGCAGTCTTTCTAATGGTTGCAAGAGATCCTGCCAATAAAGGGTAAAGCTATTGTTATTATTATTATTGTAATTATTATTATACTGTTATTTTAATTGTTATCATTATGCACATTCTTAATATTAATGTTTAATATATTATGGTTATTAAATATTTGTGATAGGTCGGCATTTGTTAATCCAGTGAAAGCTGAAACGTCTGAAGAAGAAGTAATCTTAATGGAAGGCAAGGCTGTCACACAAAAGAGAAAAGAACAAAGTCAACAGTCTCTCCTTAAGGTAGCCCCCAGTAACGAAGAGAGCACCCTCATACATCAGTTATTCAGCAACTCTCTTAGTAAGCAGTAAGTAATTAGATAATACAGTACTATGTTAGTATCCCATATTCAGAACACATTTCCCCACCAAAAAAAAGAATCAAACTACTTATGTTTAAAGATATAGAAAGAGCAGTAAACTTGAAGAACAATAAACTGGAAGAATTTTAATTTATACAATATAAAGACAAACAGAATGTAAGGTATAATAGTATTCATCTTTACTCCTCATTAAAATATTCTTTTTCTTAATAGGACGGTTTCATTTTCTATTCGTGAGAAACCAGAAAACACTGTTTGGATGGAAGATGCAAAACTTAAGAACATTATAATCTGTTTTCCAGAGGTAAATTTATTGTTATTGAAAATATAATTCATTTTATGTATTCATTTTAATTTAATTTTCAATTGTATGCACAAGTCTACAGTACTTTTAATTATCAAAAACAATATAAATATATAAAAGTGGCATTAGTATTAGTGTATTGTAATATCTTTTCTATATTATTATTATCACTATTATTACCTTTTCTATCATATAGTTATTGTTTCAGAATCTTTATTTGCAAATTGAAATCTATCGTATTTTTTTGACAGCAAAGAAATCTTTACAACAAAATATTTGGAGGTTATTTGATGAGGAAAGCAATTGAAATTGCATTCGCAGTGGCGTTGGTTCACAGGTTTGGTATATTGTGGTATCACAGATCCTCTGAATTTGTGGTGGTGCAGATGATGTGATAAAGTTCAGTATGATATGATATGTGCTATGGTACGTTGTAGTTTTGTGGTGATGTTATAAAGTGTGGTACAAAATGGTATGATAAGGTATGATGGTTTGGTATTGGTAATGTACATTGTAGTTTTGGTATGGTGATGTATAGGTAATTATGGTTTGGTAAAACCGTACACACATTATACTTTCCCAACTTTTATATTTAAGAATTTTAGGCTCTATTCTCATATATTATTCACAGAGTAAACTATTATTATGTTTGAGCCAGAGAAACTATCCATTTATGCCATTGAACTCTTTATTTGGGTTTTTCACCAGCCAATCAAAGGTGATCTTTCGATGTATTGATGACATCATGTTTCAACGGCCGGTTGAAGTTGGTTCTTTGC
>NW_022699214.1:195444-198745 GCF_011630105.1 Anneissia japonica | reverse complement strand
AGTACTGTACTGTACAAATGAATATCAAATTTAATTTAAGTATAAGTTAACTTTGCAATAGAAAGATGTGTATAAGAGACAGGTATACATCTAACTTTACTGTACTGTACTAGGCTTTGAAATTTATTTTTAATTGTGCTGTCTATGGGAATTTTCCAAAATAAAAGGTACATTGAACTATGATGAATGACCATCTAAAAATTTGAAGGAAGTCTTTCTTTGAACACACATTTGTGTTTTGCATATAACAGCACTGTAAGTGACCAATCAGAATTATTCAACTATTTGCCCAAAGACCAGTCTCTAGAAGTCAAATCAATGAAGGACAGTTATCAAGAAGCATGCATTCCATTGGCTAGTACATCATTCCTACGAGAAAATTACGTCAACTTTTTCAACACCATACGGATTGGACGCATTCTGGAGGATCTTGATACGTTTGCTGGTATTATAAATTTTTCCCAGTTCTAATTTAATTTGTTGAAATTATGTTTTGTATAATAATAATAATATATTTTTCTTCAGAAGAGCTGCTCTTGTAAATATTTTTGACTTTCAAATGTAAAAGAACTGTGCCTCAGTTTTAGATTTGTGAATTTATGATTAAAAATAATGCCACTATCTTTTTTCCTTCATAGTTTGGATTAGTTATCAACACAACAAGAGGACGGGGGAAACACAGTCACCTTTGGTGATGGTGACAGCATCGGTAGACCGTATAGGTCAGTGTAATGTTATAGGGATAGGAGGAATGGGCTGAAGGGCTTCATCCCCCCGCCAAACACATTTCAGTTTGGACACATAAATTTAGGCCTATGGGAACCATGCCTTAAATTAAATGACTACCTTGTTCGGAGACTGCTGCCGGCACCTAGTCAAAAACCACCAATTGCTATAAGAGGGCTTATAAAAAAAATCATACAAATTAGTCTTCCAGAGAACCATTCAATCTAATTAATAAGCAGCATTTTATTTTTAGATCTGGATAGCACTGAAATGTCTGCAGACCATGACATAAAGATGACAGGTAATGTTACCTGGACAGGTAGATCATCAATGCAGGTATCCATGAATCTGATGCAGGTGAGAAATTTAGTGATGCAATAATACATTTCCATAATATGATTATTTAATCAATCAATTAATTAATGTTAATAAATTTATTTATGCATATGGGAAAAGGAAATGCCAAACAGTATACTTTCAGTGACTTTTCTAAGTGGCAATATTTTCACAAGGTACTCTATACAGATTAATCCTCATTTTAGGGAGTTCAGTTGTTTGTCGTAGTGAGAAAAATCCTGTTAACAAACGTAACCTTAGATCCTGGAATTGAAAGACAAACATCTTATCCACCAAGCCATTCAACTCCACTCCAAAAATAGCAATGTTAAAATAAATGATTGTTAAACTGATTTATAGTGGGGTTAATTGACCCTGTCAAGCCTTTGTTGTTTGGCTTTATCTGTTCATAAATAAATATGTTAATTTCAGGTGCAGGATGGAGTTATGCGAAATAAATTGAATGCAGTCTTTCTAATGGTTGCAAGAGATCCTGCCAATAAAGGGTAAAGAAGCTATATAGCTTTAATAATTGTTATTATTATTATTATTGTTGTTATTATTATACTGTTATTTTAAATGTTATCATTATGCACATTCTTAATAATGTTTAATATATTATGGTTGTTAAATATTTGTGATAGATAGGAATTTGTTAAGCCTGTGAAAGCTGAAACGTCTGAAGAAGAAGTAATCTTAATGGAAGTTGTTATTATTATTATTGTTATTATTATACTGTTATTTTAATTGTTATAATTATGCACACTCTTAATAATAATGTTTAATATATTATGGTTATTAAATATTTGTGATAGGTCGGCATTTGTTAATCCAGTGAAAGCTGAAACGCCTGAAGAAGAAGTAATCTTAATGGAAGGCAAGGCTCTCACACAAAAGAGAAAAGAACAAAGTCAACAGTCTCTCCTTAAAGTAGCCCCCAGTGTTGAAGAGAGCACCCTCATACATCAGTTATTCAGCAACTCTCTTAGTAAGCAGTAAGTAATTAGATAATACAGTACTATGTTAGTATCCTATATTCAGAACAGATTTCCCCACCAAAAAAAAAAACAAAAACAGGAATCAAACAACTATGTTTAAAGATATAGAAAGAGCAGTAAACCTGAAGAACAATAAACTTGGGTGGGGTGGGAAAATTACCTTTGGAGAATTTTAACTTGTACAATATAAAGATAAACAGAATGTAAAGTATAATAGTATTCATCTTTACTCCTCATTAAAATATTTTTTTTTCTTAATAGGACGGTTTCATTTTCTATTCGTGAGAAACCAGAAAACACTGTTTGGATGGAAGATGCAAAACTTAAGAACGTTATAATCTGTTTTCCAGAGGTAAATTTATTGTTATTGATAATATAATTATAATTTTCAGTATGTATTCATTTTAAATTAATTTTCAAATGTATATACGAGTCTACAGTGCTTTTCGTTTATCAAAAACAATATAAATATATATCAGTGCCATTATTATTAGTGTATCGTAATATCTTTTTCTATATTATTATTATCACTATTATTACCTTTCTTATCATATAGTTATTATTTCAGAATCTTTATTTGCAAATTGAAATCTATCTTATTTTTTTAACAGCAAAGAAATATTTACAACAAAATATTTGGAGGTTATTTGATGAGGAAAGCAAATGAAATTGCATACGCAGTGGCGTTGGTTCACAGGTTTGGTATAGTGTGGTATCACAGATCCTCTGAATTTGTGGTGGTATGAATGATGTGATAAAGTTCAGTATGGAATAGTACAAAGTGTTATGATGATGTGCTATGGTACGTTGTAGTTTTGTGGTGATGTTATAAAGTGTGGTACAAAATGGTATGATAAGGTATGATGGTTTGGTAATGGTAATGTACATTGTAGTTTTGGTATGGTGATGTATAGGTAATTATGGTTTGGTAAAACCGTACACACATTATGCTTTCCCAACTTTTATATTTAAGAATTTTAGGCTCTATTCTCATATTATTCATAGAGTAAACTATTATTATTTTTGAGCCAGAGAAACTATCCATTTATGCCATTAAACTACTATATTTGGTTTTTTTTCCAGCCAATCAAAGGTGATCTTTCGATGTATTGATAACATCACATTTCAACGGCCGGTTGAAGTTGGTTCTTTGCTCTACTTGTCGTCTCGGGTAAAATCATAATATTAAAGATTAGTTATTCACTAAATTTATTAGGTGCATAATACACACACCCATATAT
>NW_022699214.1:184386-195335 GCF_011630105.1 Anneissia japonica | reverse complement strand
TATAAATCTAATACTTTATTCATGAGATTTAGTAATTTAATATAATCTTATTGTCTTTCCTAATTAGGTCACTTACACTGAAGGAGAGTTCATGCAGGTCAGAGTTCATGCAGAAGTCATGACCCCAGAAACAGGAGAACTTCACACAACAAATTCCTTTAATTTCACCTTAGCATCTAAGAGCGTGGTTAAGCCTGTTATTCCAAAAACCTATGGTGGTAAGAATGATTAATTTTAATTTAAAATATAGTTTATTTGTTCACAAGTTGAATTCAAAACTAATGTTGCAAGAATTTACAAGCATTTAGGACTTCACTACTGTACTAAAAATATAATGATAAACAAGGGAACTATATTTAATGATGTACTTCTGACAAATTTTGGAAATAATAATAATTTTAAAGATGAGGATTGCCATTAGCCATTGTCTAAAGGCCCAATGGAAATAACTTTTTTGGGTTAATTAATGTCTGTTGTTCTTAATTATTTATCTATTCTTTGTTTTGGTTTTGTATTTAATTTAAGAAGTGTTTTGTGAAATGAAATGACAATCTTTCATACAATGTTCATCATCTTAATTCACAGAATTTATGCTGTACTTGGATGGCAGACGACATTTTCAAGAATTCAAAGACAGCTAATTTGTAACACTTCCATAGCTGTTAGTTTATTAATTTCATAAATGAAGATAATGTATTTATTATCATCTTTTATCGTGTGATTTATTACTATACTATAGTAGTATTTATTCAAAGCAAGCAAGGTATGCAGTGCATACCGTAGCTAAATCTAAAAAAAAATTATAGTACAGTTTCTACGTTTTATTTAGCATTTCTTAGCCACAATCTTCTATACAAACCTTAATTTTTCGAGTTAATTGCTACAGTTCATTGGAATAGCAAAGTTTTTCAATTTTTTGCCTACTTTGGTATCTAGGATACATATGACAGGTATAGAAAAGAAACTTGTATTATTTGAATTGAAATTTACAGGAATAGGCATACATTTGTATTTTGACTATAGAATGCAATTTTAGATTATGTACAGTAGGCTTAAGAACGTTTCCTACCAGGGGTCTTGAATGTGAAGTGGGGAATCAATGATTAGGTAACGGGGTGCTAACTCGCAAAATAAGATGATTTGAGGTGATTTTTAACTACTTGAACATGATTTGGTTGCGAGACTCGGGGAGAGGTGAGTATTTTTGGGGGCCGTGTGTGCTCCCCTCGCACACCACTGCCTAGCGTACCCTGCCATTTACTTTATTTTGCAATAGAGTGCCTTGAGAATGAATGGAAAAGCCAAGGAAGTATACCACTTGGGCCCATAGCTCAGTTGGTAGAGATTCTGAATGGTATTCAGGGGGTCTAGGGTTAGTAACAAAAGGGGATACATTTTTATAATAAAAAAAAAAAAATCCCATATCATTTATATTCATAACAAGGTTATTTTATGTTATAACTTTTTAGTATTATGAGTTTAATTGGGCATATGACTATAAACTTTGATAACTTTAGAAATTCAATTCAGGGTAAAAATGGGGAAGCATTTTCTACACCCTAGATTTGCCAAAGATTTGTATATAGTATTTACATTTTTAAGTTATACAATTAAAGGTACTATCTGGCAATGCTATTATTTTGGTGAGCCTGTATTTCTTATAATGCAGCTTATAATATGCCATTACATTTTACCAAAGTGCCTCTTTTGTTAATTAGCTTCAGAATGATGCAGGTGGTATTTTTATTATGTGCGAAAAATTAATACAGTTAATGTTGATTAGTATGTTTACCTTAAGTCCTAGATTTTTAATACGGTAATGACACTGTATTTTCAAGTATTTTATTTATTGACTAAATGGTCATTTTTATTCTTATAATGATGTACCATGTTTAAAACATAGTGTTTCTTTTGTTGATAAATTTTCCTAAAATCTATCTTGATGTCAATATTATGAATTGAATCAAAGCTTAATTTTCTGCAGCTGAATAAAAACAAAGGTATACCTTAATAGCACTTTATAGCATTTAGTAACAGCTTTTTAATGTTATTAATTTCCTATGTACATCCCCTAAACATTGCTACTTCCAGTCAGCTTAAATCTTCATTTTTTTCTCACCACTTACAATTAACAGAAGCATCAAGAACATGCATTTCAGTCAGGCAGCTTTATTGGAACTGACAACCTTACATGATTTGTATTTCAGTGCCCTCCAAAAGTAAATTTACTCTGTGTACAAGATGTGTAATATATATCATATTATATTACATAAATTACAAAATGTAATAGTTACACATCTTTGCCAATAAAACAACCCCCCTCCCCACAAAAAAACAAAACAAACACAAGTTAATTTGAAATGCATACATGTAACCATTCTTATTGTTGATTTTTAAAAAAACTGTTTGACTAAAGTCACCAGAAAGAGGTCAAGGAATATTTCAGGAATGCCCAGGTAAACCACAAGGTGTTTGGTATGATATAAATTTGGAAAATAGAATATATTTTCAGATGCTATCTTGAGATGTTATATCCTACCATGGGTTGCAAAATAAAATGGGGTGTAAAAGAATAGACCTGGACAATTTATTGCTCCTTGTGTTTAGAGGCTGACAACCTCCTCATCCCAGTGATGTCCTAAACCTTATGTCTTATCTTCTTTGTTCATCACACATATACAGTACCTATATCTATATATGTAAACTACACAAAGAGTAGGAAGTCTGAGGTCCCCATCAGACATGCCAAGCCTCTACTTTGGCCACAAGTCTTCTGACCAAAAAACAAAAATTAGTATGTTCTACGTTTCAAGAAACTTGGCAAATGACAAAAAATGCCCAGTTTTCCAAAGTTGCTTGGGATGCATTCCCTTAACACCAACTAGGGTGTCATTACTGTGCACAGCTGACCCCAATGCCAAAAAATTATCAGACAGGTTATTCCTCCATCTTCAACCTGTCTCACAAATCCTGGTTCCACCACTGTATAGGAAACTTATAATAAGGTAATTACTTGTAATGAATAAATAAATACAGTTTACCTAGCATTTTGTACTTTTTATTAAATAATTTCAGAAAATTATATACTCGCATAGGTTTTCATATTTTGGATATTTCTTTAAAATAATTTATACCAAAATACTATCATGGGAAAAAAGAAACCATATAGAGACATAAATATAATGTACAGTTACAAGATTTAAAAAGCTAATATTTTAAATAAGATTTTTAAAAGCAACATTTAAAAACTTAATATTTTAAATAAGATTTTTAAAAGCAATGTAGTTGGCATTGAGCATTTTTGGATGGGGAGGTGTGTACAGATGTGGGAGCACAAAGTAAGTGGTTGTAGAAAGAATTTCCAAAAGGTTCCATTTAACCACAATAGGATAGTAAATATATAGTATATACTGTACATTTAATCAATTTGTAAAGTCAAAAATTATTGTTGACAGGAACTAAGCATTCTCTAACAGGCACCCTGTTAAGCCTATATACCGCAAATCATTCCTTGACATAAGGACTTATTAATGACCTACCTTAAGCCTATATACCGCAAATCATTCCTTGACATAAGGACTTATTAATGACCTACCTTAAGCCTATATACCGCAAATCATTCCTTGACATAAGGACTTATTAATGACCTACCTTAAGCCTATATACCGCAAATCATTCCTTGACATAAGGACTTATTAATGACCTACCTTAAGCCTATATACCGCAAATCATTCCTTGACATAAGGACTTATTAATGACCTACCTTAAGCCTATATACCGCAAATCATTCCTTGACATAAGGACTTATTAATGACCTACCTTAAGCCTATATACCGCAAATCATTCCTTGACATAAGGACTTATTAATGACCTACCTTAAGCCTATATACCGCAAATCATTCCTTGACATAAGGACTTATTAATGACCTACCTTAAGCCTATATACCGCAAATCATTCCTTGACATAAGGACTTATTAATGACCTACCTTAAGCCTATATACCGCAAATCATTCCTTGACATAAGGACTTATTAATGACCTACCTTAAGCCTATATACCGCAAATCATTCCTTGACATAAGGACTTATTAATGACCTACCTTAAGCCTATATACCGCAAATCATTCCTTGACATAAGGACTTATTAATGACCTACCTTAAGCCTATATACCGCAAATCATTCCTTGACATAAGGACTTATTAATGACCTACCTTAAGCCTATATACCGCAAATCATTCCTTGACATAAGGACTTATTAATGACCTACCTTAAGCCTATATACCGCAAATCATTCCTTGACATAAGGACTTATTAATGACCTACCTTAAGCCTATATACCGCAAATCATTCCTTGACATATGTTCCAGCACGTCAGTCTTTGTAAACTGCTCATGTGTAAACTTCATGAAAAAAAACCAAAACAAAAGATGGCAATGATTATGAGGGACAATGATTAGACAAAGGCCAAATTCGACCAGTCGCTCTTCGTTAAACCACGCCCACCTGCGCAGTAGTAAAATCCTACTTAACGAAGATGACCAGTCGAATAGAAAAATTGTAAGTACTCGACAAAACAAAATAGCTGCGTAATCAAGGTTGCTTTGGCTTGTGGCAGTATGGGTTGTTTGTAAAAAAATGTTTTCATCCAATTTTTGAATTCTGTTGGCCTACAATTATTTTTTTACTTCATGTGGGTAAATGTTATAAATTTTATTTTCTGAAATTTAATCTAAATTATACTAATGCAAATGTTGTTGCTAAACTGACCAATCGGCCATGTTTGTTTTGGTCACGTGGATAACTTAACGCTGATTAACGCACCTTGGTTTACGTTAATTTTAATTGTCAACGAAGTCTATTTTACAAAACCAGTCAAATGAAATTAATACTCAACGAAAAATCGTAGTCAACGAAATGAACCAGTTGAATATACCCATTTTCTATATTTTAATCTACAATGGTCCTTCTTATCTTTTTCATTACGATTCATATTATACCAGTATGAATATATATATATATATAAGAGAAAGACAAAATATCGAAAAACAACAACACTGTAGAAATTATGAATTGATCTTGATTGACACATATAAGTGAACAATTTGAATGTAAATTGAACAGCCAGAGAATAAGCCAAAACTTTCAAACCATGTCAATGCAAATAAATTGTCCATTAGATGTCCAACACTTGGTGGTTAAATTGTGTTAAGAATAAGAATTACCTTTGAAATACTGTCAGAATCAACGTTCAAGGCTTTTAACCAGTTTACGAGTTCACTATCATACATATTACACTCTGAAAATATATATAACAATTTAATACAAATAATAAATAATTCATTAGCTATTTAGTTTTTGCATTTCATTTAATATAATAATACCAACAGCAGCAAAACTAACTATTATATATATTAACATTAATAAAACTAATAATGTTGATACAATATACTGTTTGAAGGTGTGCATGGCGAAGTAATGATATATTAAATGTTTGCGGGACACCACATAGATAGTTCAGAAAAGAAATGTTGTTTGTTGAGAATGTCTCAACGAACAACAGTTCTTTTTAAACTATCTATGTGGTGTACGCAAACATTTAAGATAATATTAATTTAAAAAAAATATATTTGTATTACTAATAATACTGTACTAATAAAATTAACAATAATATTAACAACATTAATAATAACAAGAATACTTAAACAAAATTTACTAACCTGCTAAGTATGATGGGGTTGACACCACACCTGGTGGCCTAAAAGAAAATTTTTTAAATGTTGTAAGTAAATTCACAATCGCTACTACAAGAGGGAATGAGGACCTGTGAATTGCTGCAAAGATGTAGATGGCTAGGAATGACTGTTCCATTTACTTTTTGGATGTTCTCATTTAAAAATAGAATTAGCAATAGTCTGCTTAACCAGGCTAGCAATCAAAAAGTAGTGTATGAAGACTGCAGGTGGTTATGTTATCTCTCCTCAGATTTACATGAATAGACTGATTTTAAGAACCTGTAGGTGGATAGTTAAAAAGTCTATTGGCTTACGTAAGTACTTCAAGTAATGACTGATGCTCTTCTAAACGTCCCTGGAGAACTTCATTCAATCGTTTTTGTGTTTCAATTAAATCCTTCACCAAACTAAAAAGAGAAATTTTTACCACATATTATTAAGACAAACATAAGACAAAATTTTGCTTAGAAGCAGGCATGTATCTAAGAGGGGTTGGTAGGGTGAAGACCCCTCCAGAAAAGCCCCATTCCCAAGCAGGTCACCCCTTTAAAAATCTCCTCATATCACCTGATCGTTGAGGGAGAGCAGCTTTTTGCAATAGAAACTGAGACACAGAGAAGTCCATGGTTTCAGCACACACAACGTTTGCCATCATTTTTAGCAAACTGTGAATTGTTGCACTCTAGATTTTCCTTATGAAGCTAAAGCTTTGTCTACACTATCAAATTTTATGTGATAAAAAAATGTGATGTGCCCATATATGGGTATGATGACATCATATCACATACTATCAAATTATATAAAAAAAACTATTATTTTCCATCACATTTTATGTGACAATTTTTTTTATGAAATTTGATAGTGCATGCATGCATGTATGTATGTATGTATGTATGTATGTATGTATGTATGTATGTATGTATGTATGGGTGAATGTATGTGTGTGTGTGTGTGTATGTGTGTGTGTGTGTGTGTATGTGTGTGTGTGTGCGTGTGCGTATATGTATGTATGTATGTGTGCAGTTGAAGAGAGGAAAGCTTGAAGTGTCTTGCCCAAGGACACTAGCAGCGTGATGAGCATCGGCCACAAGCCTTAACCGCTACACCTCGCAACTACACAAATATTTTCCTCACCTTTGGTATTCTTTACTTAAACTGTTGTATTCCTGGTGCATAAGGTGAGAAGCAGTGTTAAACATTGAGTCGACTTGATCATTAGATTTACTGGAGCTCATTGTCGACACTCCAGACGTTGCACCACCTGAATTACCGGAATTAACTGCTACATTACCCCCAGCCTCATAGTCATCACCATTGACACGTGACGACTGGTTCTGCTGAGCTAAGTTAGCACCCAAATCTAAATAGAAAAAGAAATGAATTTCGTATGAGATAGCAATTAAAATGTTAGTTGAAGGAAAGGAGCCCTCATACAATGACACAACATTATAAAAAAAAAATTACATTATAATTTTTTGTAAAGATAAATATAACAAATAACAGTAAATATAAAAGTAATACTATGACAATACTGTAAGACTAATATAATAAAAATATACTAGGGATTAACATGGATAGATTTGGATAAATTAACACTGTTAAAAATAATCCATGTATATAAACATGAATCAAAGGGATAGAAGAGATTCAAGATGGATTAACATGGAAAAATATAGATTAGCCTGGATTATATTGAGCAATTTGGTAATACTGTACTGTACTGTCAAAATGCATATTTCACTCATTCATTCATTTATTTTCAGTTGCACTTAACACTACTACAATTTTATTGTAAAAAACATTCACCTGGCATAAGAATGGTAATGGCAGCTTGGATAACAATGTTAAAATAAGTACAAATCAGAGGGAGAAAACCAAATCAAAATGGATTAACATGGATAAATATAGATTAGCCTGGATTATATTAAACAATTTGGTAAGTTTGTACAGTAAAAATATACATTTCCTTTCATTCAATTTATTTTTACTTGCATCTTAAACACTACTTCAATTACACTATAAAAAAATACATCACTGGATACAGATTTAATAAAAAGAGTGTTCACCTGGCATAAGAATGGTGACGGCAGCTTGGACAGCGCCTCTCGTGAGATTGTCCAACGCAAACATCCAATGAGGTTTGATATTGTTCATATGGTGCTTCAAGTCATCAGTTACCTACAAAAAATAGAGAAAAAACTACATGATACCTCTTATAGGTGATGTCATGGGGACATGGGGAAAGTATAATACATAATGCACGCCATCGTGTTGGGATTCAAATCATGATAACAAATCATGGGGACTGTTCTACTATTATTCAAGGTGTATTCCCACATATAGCAGGGGTGGATCCAGAGATGTCCAAAAGGAGGCCCCGGAAGAGGGACCAAACATGGGACCGATGAGATAACAATATCATAGAGGGTCTGGGGACATGCCCCCGCGAAATGTATGTGTTCTAGACGCCCAAAAATAACCTCTAATGCCTTTTGGGCGATCATTTTTTCTTTTTCTTTCTTTCTTTCTTTCTTTCTTTTTTTTGACTTTCCTCTAAATCCGCCCCTGTATAGGAGAACTGCAATAGTTGGTTTATCCAGTCAAGTACTGTATTCATACATTAGAAAAGATATATCTATAAAATAAACAATGATTCAACTGAGTAATTGAATATATTGTATACAATAATCAGTTGAATTACTGTATAATTCAAATGACTAGGGATAAAGATTTATTCGTAAGCTTTACCGAAATGGAATATGTGTCATATGGACTTACTGCATCTTGGAACAAATACAGGGCGACATGCAAATCGTTTATTGCAGTGGGATCAAATTCTAACTCCTCTTTTAGTTTTCCTGGAATATATAAGTAAAAAGAAAGTTATACAAAAACTGACTTCAGATACAAAGTATTGTAGCATTTAGTATTTGTATGCCATTTTGTATTTTGTTTATGGTGCCACATGCCCTCCCCCACTTACAAATTACCTCCCTCAATCCACTTCTGAATGGTAATGGCAAAAATTTGACCCTAAATTTTCCAAGATTTGAGTCAATATGACTCCAGCAACACATTTTTTAGGCCTATTTATGAGGATAATGATGATAACAGTGTTTATGATGATGATGACAATGAAAATGATGGTATAACTTTAAAATATATATAAAATATACTTTTTATTGTTTTTGAAAATGTTGATTGCTTGTTTTTAACAGTATATCATCAAAGCTGTCTCTTATACACATCTAGATGTGTATAAGAGACAGTCCTAAACCATGATGATGATATTGAAGACAAAGGAAATGAACATGATGGTGTTAATAAGGCCAAAAAAAATGAATGCGTTCAATTTCAACTTTATTGCCATAATTTAAAACAGCATAAATGATTAGATAAAATAAGTAAACAGTACTGAAAAATGAATTAAAATACATGACGTTATTTAGATAACAGTAGGAAGTTTTCAGAAGCTTACGAAAACGATAACAAATACGGTTACTTCATCAAGTTTTTAGACAACCTTTCCCCTACAGTAGCATATTTGTCACAACGTAGACGAATCATGCCTTTTCCATGAATCAAGAATCATATTCAGCTCATACAGAATAATTGTCAAGAATGTTTAGGCAAGAATGACGATAATGATAATGATAATGACGTATTCGTTACCGTTTTCGTAAAGTTGCGAAATTTCTTTAATGCTAGAAAAACACCCACATCATTGAGAAAATATATTTTATTGCAAAATGCCCATTAAGATTAAGAAAAAATTAATTTTATAAAACAATTATTTTAATTACATAAATTTCAATTTGAATCAGGGGTTTAGCCTGAAAAACGAAATAGGCCGTCCAAAATTAAAGCTAATGGGCGTGGCCCTGAGCCGATGTGCACGCCACGCCAACTCGGGGCCACATGGATTTGAAAGATATAAAGTATTTGCTAAAGATAGACCAGACTTGATTAGGCCAAGCCATCCAAGCCGTCACGGTAAAAGTGGCCGTCCTAAATAATTGTACAAAAGACGGCCGGCTGGCTTGCTGACTAAGCCGATGATTTGATTTATATTGCCAAGCAGTGAGAATTGTACATGATCGTCAGTCACAAGGAGTGGAGGTTGATCCCGGCTAGCATTTATGGGGTATATTTGCGAGGACTTTGTAGCACAAGTGTGGGAAACATGGGGGAGTTGCAGCTTTTATGGGTTATACTTGCGAGGACTTTGTAGCATAAGTATGGGAAATAACCAGGGTGAAATTGGTAGTTAAACTCCCAGGCCTATCCCTGTCTCTTATACACATCTAGATGTGTATAAGAGACAAGCTATTCACATAAATTCTCAATTCGCATGTACAGTGGTGGCATCACATACATGCATCTAGAAAAACCAAAGAAAAATCTCAAGAGAAATCCATCATTGATTAAATTATAAATTTGAAACCTTGTTATCTTCATAATGAAATGTATTGTTAGGACACCATAGGCTGGAAATAATTATCAAAGCTAAAATCTGTTGCTGCCACCTCTACTGTTTCGTTAGAAACCTTTTCCACAGCATCTGAATATCAAGATGATTGATGAATCAGTTCTCACTGTGTTATCTCAAATACTTTCACAAAGTTTACACCCATATGTACTAAAGAAAGCCACAGGAAAAAAGGGTTATGTAGTATGTGTGAATGAAGTATTAGCATATGTACCGTTTTTCTACAATTTCTGTAGAATATTTTATATTTATTGGTATATGCCATGCTGCGTATGATTCTCTTCAATTATATATAGTAATTATTTTGATTTAGCTTTCCTTATCAGAGTTTACAAATATCACTGATTTTATTAAAGGTGAAAATGAAATTGAACATGCATCCACATATAGACATCTGCAAAGAAAATATCATCATCCATTTCATAACTGACGAAAAAAACACAAAAGTATATTTATGTACATATCATACTTACACAGTATAAATTGGAATTGTTAAAATAAATAATAAAAAACAAGGGAGGTGAAATGTCATACTTTCATTCATTGTCTGAATCTGTCTTGTTGCTCTTGGTTCTGTCAGCCCTGTACTTCTTGATCTCTGCCCATATCCTACACTGGATGCCTACCCTGTAGTTAAAAAAAAAAAAAAAAAAAAAAAACCATGTTTAGAACATCAGAAAAGACAGGAATATAGAGAGTATATAGATCTGATAATTTTGCTAAGTGTT
>NW_022699214.1:179006-183792 GCF_011630105.1 Anneissia japonica | reverse complement strand
ATTATGAATTGATCTTGATTGACACATATAAGTGAACAATTTGAATGTAAATTGAACAGCCAGAGAATAAGCCAAAACTTTCAAACCATGTCAATGCAAATAAATTGTCCATTAGATGTCCAACACTTGGTGGTTAAATTGTGTTTAAATAAGAATTACCTTTGAAATACTGTCAGAATCAACGTTCAAGGCTTTTAACCAGTTTACGAGTTCACTATCATACATATTACACTCTGAAAATATATATAACAATTTAATACAAATAATAAATAATTCATTAGCTATTTAGTTAAATTTGCATTTCATTTAATATAATAATACCAACAGCAGCAAAACTAACTATTAAAAAAAAAAAAAAAAAAATAACTATTATATATATTAACATTAATAAAACTAATAATGTTGATACAATATACTGTTTGAAGGTTTGCATGGCGAAGTAATGATATATTAAATGTTTGCGGGACACCACATAGATAGTTCAGA
This sequence comes from Anneissia japonica, assembly GCF_011630105.1. Lineage (NCBI taxonomy): Eukaryota > Metazoa > Echinodermata > Crinoidea > Comatulida > Comatulidae > Anneissia > Anneissia japonica. The sequence continues at coordinate 183,306 of NW_022699214.1, read as the reverse complement.
AAAGAAATGTTGTTTGTTGAGAATGTCTCAACGAACAACAGTTCTTTTAAAACTATCTATGTGGTGTACGCAAACATTTAAGATAATATTAATTTTTAAAAAATACATGTATTACTAATAATACTAATAAAATTAACAATAATATTAACAACATTAATAATAACAAGAATATTTAAACAAAATTTACTAACCTGCTAAGTATGATGGGGTTGACACCACACCTGGTGGCCTAAAAGAAACATTTTTAAATGTTGTAAGTAAATTCACAATTGCTACAAGAGGGAATGAGGACCTGTGAATTGCTGCAAAGATGTAGATGGAGGATGGCTAGGAATGACTGTTCCATTTACTTTTTGGATGTTCTCATTTAAAAATAGAACTAGCAATAGTCTGCTTAACCAGGCTAGCAATCAAAAAGTAGTGTATGAAGACTGCAGGTGGTTATGTTATCACTCCTCAGATTTACATGTATAGACTGATTTTAAGAACCTGTCGGTGGATAGTTAAAAAATCTATTGGCTTACGTAAGTACTTCAAGTAATGACTGATGCTCTTCTAAACGTCCCTGGAGAACTTCATTTAATCGTTTTTGTGTTTCAATTAAATCCTTCACCAAACTAAAAAGAGAAATTTTTACCACATATTATTAAGACAAACATAAGACAAAATTTTGCTTAGAAGCAGGCATGTATCTAAGAGGGGTTGGTAGGGTGAAGACCCCTCCAGAAAAAGCCCCATGCCCAAGCAGGTCACCCCTTTAAAAATTTCCTCATATCACCTGATCGTTGAGGGAGAGCAGCTTTTTGGAATAGAAACTGAGACACAGAGAAATCCATGGTTTCAGCACACACAACGTTTGCCATCATTTTTAGCAAACTGTGAATTGTTGCACTCTATATTTTCCTTATGAGGCTAAAGCTTTGTCTACACTATCAAATTTTATGTGATAAAAAAATGTGATGTGCCCATATATGGGTATGATGACATCATATCACATACTATCAAATTATATAAAAAAAACTCTTATTTTCCATCACATTTTATGTGACGCTTTTTTTATGAAATTTGATAGTGTAGAAAAAGCTAGAGAGTGGAGTTGTTTTGGTCACGAGAAAAAAATCATGTTACTGTGAAATTGAACCCAGGATCCTGGGATTAGAAAGCAAGCATCTTAATCACCAAGCTATTCAACTCCACTATGTTATGCATGTATAATACAGCGCTACAAATTTCGAATTATCCACTTCTTACCATGTATGTATGTATACATGTATGTATGTATGTATATGTGTATGGGTGTATGTATGTGTGTGTGTGTGTGTGTGTGTGTATGTATGTATGTATGTATGTGTGTATGTGTGTGTGTGTATGGGTGTATGTGTGTGTGTGTATGTGTGTGTGCGTGTGTGTGTGCATGCGTGTGTGTGTGTGTGCATGTGTGCGTGCGTGTATGCATGTGTGCATGTGCGTATGTGCGTATGTGCGTGTGTGCGTATGTGCGTATGTATGTATGTACGTATGTACGTATGTACGTACGTATGTGTGAAGTTGAAGAGAGGAAAGGTTGAAGTGTCTTGCCCAAGGACACTAGCAGCGTGATGAGCATCAGCCAAAAACTCGCAACCTCACGACTGAAAAGTACAAAGCCTTAACCGCTACACCTCGCAACTACACAAATATTTTCCTCACCTTTGGTATTCTTTACTTAAACTGTTGTATTCCTGGTGCATAAGGTGAGAAGCAGCGTTAAACATTGAGTCGACTTGATCATTAGATTTACTGGAACTCATTGTCGACACCCCAGACGTTGCACCACCTGAATTGCCGGAATTAACTGCTACATTACCCCCGGCCTCATAGTCATCACCATTGACACGTGACGACTGGTTCTGCTGAGCTAAGTTAGCACCCAAATCTAAATAGAAAAAGAAATGAATTTCGTATGAGATATAATTATACCTGTAAAAACAATTAAAATGTTAGTTAAAGGAAAGGAGACCTCATACAATGACACAACATTATAAAAATAAAAATTACATTATAATTTTGTGTAAAGATAAATATAACAAATAACAGTAAATATAAAAGTAATACTATGACAATACTGAAAGACTAATATAATAAAAATATACTAGGGATTAACATGGATAGATTTGGATAAATTAACACTGTTAAAAATAATCCATGTATATAAACATGAATCAAAGGGATAGAACCAGATTCAAGATGGATTAACATGGAAAAATATAGATTAGCCTGGATTATACTGAGCAATTTGGTAAGACTGTACTGTACTGTCAAAATGCATGTTTCATTCATTTATTTTCAGTTGCACTTAAAACTACTACAATTTTATCGTAAAAAACATTCACCTGGCATAAGAATGGTAATGGCTGCTTGGATAACAATGTTAAAATAAGTACAAATCAGAGGGAGAAAACCAAATCAAAATGGATTAACATGGATAAATATAGATTAGCCTGGATTATATTAAACAATTTGGTAAGTTTGTAAAGTGAAAATATACATATCCATTCATTCAATTTATTTTCACTTGCATCTTAAACACTACTTCAATTATACTGTAAAAAAATACATCACTGGATACAGATTTGATAAAAAGAGTGTTCACCTGGCAAAAGAATGGTGACGGCAGCTTGGACAGCGCCTCTCGTTAGATTGTCCAACGCAAACATCCAGTGAGGTTTGATATTGTTCATATGGTGCTTCAAGTCATCAGTTACCTACAAAAAATAGAGAAAACACTACATGATACCTCTTATAGGTGATGTCATAGGGACATGGGGAAAGTATAATACATAATGCACGCCATCGTGTTGGGATTCAATCATGATAACAAATCATGGGGACTGTTCTACTATTATTCAAGGGGTATTCCCACATATAGCAGGGGCGGATCCAGAGATGTCCAAAAGGGGGGGGGCCCGGAAGGGGGCCAAAAGTGGGGCCGATGAGATAACAATATCATAGGGGGTCTGGGGACATTCTCCCGCGAAATTTATGTGTTCTAGACGCCCAAAAATAACCTCTAATGTCTTTTGGGCGATCATTGTTTTCTTTTTCTTTCTTTTTTTTTTTTTTTTTGACCTTCCAAAAAGGGGACCCGGGGCCAGCCCGGCTCACCCCTAAATCCGCCCCTGTATAGGAGAATTGCAATAGCTGGTTTATCCAGTCAAGTTCTGTATTCATACATTAGAAAAATATATCTATAAAATAAACAATGATTCAACTGAGTAATTGAATATATTGTATACAATAATCAGTTGAATTACTGTATATTTCAACTGACTAGGGATAAAGATTTATTCGTAAATTTTACCAAAATGGAATATGTGTCATATGGACTTACTGCATCTTGGAACAAATACAGGGCGACATGCAAATCGTTTATTGCAGTGGGATCAAATTCTAACTCTTCTTTTAGTTTTCCTGGAATATATAAGTAAAAAGAAAGTTATACAAAAACTGATTTGCATATTCAACTAATTATCTATTAATTGCTACATGTATTATTATCTTTGACACATGATTATTATTTGAATGGAAAACTATACCTAGTGTTGTTTGCATAACTGAAGATTCCCTGTTCCTAATCACATGACACAGACAATCCACCAACATTCCAAAATGGCGCTAAAAAGAAATATTTTGTTAATTATTTTTAAAAAGTTTATGTAGTATAAAACAAAGTATGCATTTACAATTATTTAAACAAAAATGTTATCGTCAATATGTCGTAATCGAATTACAACTTCAAAAATCAAAGATTTTGTGAGAGACAATCGCACAGAGCACCGGTAAGCTTGCAGTGTCTCTGTCGGCAAGTCTCTAAGCATTGATGTTCCGTGATCTCAAACCTTGTTTGAATATCTCTCATAAACAAAGCATATCTTAACCACGGGTAAAGATTCAAATCACCCTACTCAACAAAAAAAAACAAACCTACAACTTATTTTGTAGTGTAAATATGTATGTGCATATATGTATATATGCTTACACGGTGAAGCTTATCTTTCTGTGGTGTCACTCATACCTTCACTGTACCAAACAACAGCAAGGTTTGAATTCTCAGGAAACTCGTACCAGTTTTCTGGGTAGCCAAGACACGAAGAGAACCTTAGGAGTGCACAAATTTACTGAATGAGTTATGTCCTCACATCGAGCGCCACGAGCGTGAGGTTTAGCGTGCATCGTTCCACTTTGTCTCGTGAGAATCGGGTATAAGGTTTTACTATACACATACCGCATCAATCATATAGCGCTATTTAATGAAGATCAA
>NW_022699214.1:102429-178816 GCF_011630105.1 Anneissia japonica | reverse complement strand
CAGCATCTGTGAATTTCTTGTACCAATTATTTACAATCTTTAATGAAAACAAAAAAAAACATTTTGTTATTAAAATCAGGTTCTTTAGCATAATACGTTAACTTATTTTGAGAAAATCCAAGCAAGCATTTACGAATAATAATGGACGATTTATAGAGTGCATATTGTTTGGACCTCTATGGGCTTCACAAACATGAAAACAAAAACAGACCAAGAAAGTAATACTTAATTTAACCCTTAAGGACATACTATAACCTACTCATTGAACTAAGCGAACTTGGTTGGCAAATCAAGTAGCTCGTCTACTCTTTGTTTAGTAGAGCAACTGATTGGTAAACAGTAAGCGCCGAGTTTCGATTCTTGTTTCACTACTTAAAACATTAGGGTTGAACACAAACTGTATTCATCAGCTATATCAGGCCACAACATTATGGGAGATGTGCGTGTGTGTGTGTGGTGGTATTTACCTGTCCATGGTCATTCTCTAGTATTCTAACCAAGGTTTCTCTTCTTTCACTATCCTTACGCAGCATATAGAACCCCACAGTGGAGTCTTTTTCGGGTGTGCCTGTGGTATCACTACCATCATCACTATAGAAATAAAGACAAACAATTCATTTTACATAAAGCAGCAATGTACTAATCATCCTAATTAGTAATTAAAATATACCTTTTAATGTCAATATAAATTATATAAATAAATAAAATAAATATAAATATAAAAATGAATGTTATGTATCTGGCATACACATTTACATTTAAATACCAATATCATTATTCTATAAAGGAGTTGAATTTCTTTTAAAAAAATTGCCAATAAGTATGCCCAGTAAGCATGGTTTATATATGGAAACTGACATGAAAGACTAGTGAAATATTAAGATCTTGTTAAAGAGATTGTGAAAGAGCACTAGTAAGCTTGCAGTGTCCCTGTCGGCAATTCTCTAAGCATTGATGTTCTGTGATCTCAAACCTTGTTTGAATATCTCTCAAACAAAACATCCAACTATAGGTTAAAGATTCAAATCACCCTACTCAAAAAAAAAATAATAATAATAAAAAATTTTAAAAGAACTGTAAGAGATAATTGCACAGAGCACTGGTAAGCTTAGAGTGCCTTTGTCGGCAAGTATCTAAGCATTTATGTTCCGTGATCTCAAACCTTGTTTGAATATCTCTCAAACAAAACATCCAACCATGGGTTGAAGATTCAAATCACCCTACTCAAAAAAAAAAAAATAATAATAATAAAAATTTTTTAAAGAACTGTTAAGAGATAATTGCACAGAGCACTGGTAAGCTTGCAGTGTCCCTGCTGGCAATACTCTAAGCATTGATGTTCCGTGATCTCAAACCTTGTTTGAATATCTCTCAAACAAAACATCCAACCACGGGTTAAAGATTCAAATCACCCTACTCAAAAAAAAAATAATAATAATAATAATAAAAATTTTTTAAAAGAACTGTAAGAGATAATCGCACAGAGCACTGGTAAGCTTGCAGTGCCTCTGTCGGCAAGTCTCTAAGAATTGATGTTCCGTGTTCTATAACCTTGATTGAACGGTTCTCAAACAAAGCATATATCCACACGGGTAAAGATAAGAAGACTAAAATAAAAAAACATACGGTGAAAGAGAGCTTTGTTCAAGAAGTCCAAAAGGTGGTCGCTTATCACCTCTGTAAAGCAAAAACAAGACTAACTAATGTAATATTGAAAGCATTACATATGAAAGTGTAGGAGAAACCATCACTAAACAGATATTTTACTTCAAACCTAAGAAATGGATGTAACAATTTTTAAAATACTTAGTTATTCATAAAATCTAATGCACTCATACCAATTGATAATTACCTCAAAATGAGGTTTTGAATTCGCCGCAGTCTGTGGTCTGTCGAGCTGTCAATCTGTCTGTCTGTTAGCAAGATTACTCAAAACTAATGAATGGATCATCATAAAAATTAGTGGAATGGTACATAATAATTGAAGGAAGGCACCATTCAATTTTCAGAATAAAAGGTCAAAGGACAAGCTAATGATTTTTTTTTTACCCTCAAGCATAAAAGAAAATAATGGAAAAGCCCCTTGTATTCTGGCAGCTCAAGAAACTAATGTCTCTGAATATGACAGACGATTCGATTACATTCTTGAGTCCATGCGGCAGCACTCAAGAAAATAATGTGCCTGAATACGACTGGCGATTCAATTATTCCTTTGAGGGTATGCTGCAGTTTCACTCATCATACACAACCTGTATATTATTGATATCCAAGCACAGGGTGGAGGTATGCACACTATGGAGTGTCTTCTCTAGTAATGACAATTACCTTTCTCTTGGCTCAGTTGATGATGAAGGTTCACACTCTATTATGGAAGGTGAGCTTGGTCGGTCTAAGCTAAGCTGAATCCTAGGGGATGGTGCTTTAAAAAAAAAATATAATTAGGAGAGTGTAGACGGTTCACATAATAGTTATGATAGCTACATGCTAATTGAACAAGGTTCAGAAAATAGTCAAACCTGACTTGCATACAAGTCACATGTTAGGGTGATAGTCACATGAAAGTCACATGCTAGCTAAACAAGGGTCAGATGACAGTCAAATGAGAGTTAGCCAAGATAAAATTGCTGTCAACTCACTTGAAATACTTCTGTCTCTCTTAAAGTCCGATTTTGCTTTCTGTGGAGAATGTAGCGATTGTTTTCGTTTAAGGAAAGTATCACGGAGAAGTTGGCTGGCCGTCGCTCTCTTATCAGGATCTGGTTCAAAACATCTTGAGATGAGAAAAACAAAAATTAGATCAGTGATTGATGATCAGTGTTTCATTTAAATTTGATAAACTATTTTCCCCCAGATTTTAATTCTAATGTAGTCCATGAATAGTTATTGATTCTCATCTCAAAACATGTACTGTACAATGCCTCACGAACATTTCAAAGTGTCAATCAAACTTAACAAGAGACCAATCAGAACTGGGCCAGATATACTATACCCACAAACATATACTTTGTCCAACATTTACATGTGTTTATGTTGTTGTTATATGGGACCTGAGTAACAATATAAAAGAGTTGGAGCTTAGCAAAAATGGCGGTTAAAAAGATGGACCTATGCAACAAACATTCTACTGTATGTGAGACTTGTGTTGTGTATGTTTGTGAGACTTATGTTGTGTATGTTTGTGAGACTTACACTGTGTATGTTTGCGAGACTTATGTTGTGTATGTTTGTGAGACTTATGCATGTTTGTGAGACTTATGTTGTGTATGTTTGTGAGACTTATGTTGTGTATGTTTGTGAGACTTATGTTGTGTATGTTTGTGAGACTTACGTTGTGTATGTTTGTGAGACTTACGTTGTGTATGTTTGTGATACTTATGTTGTGTATGTTTGTGAGACTTGTGTTGTGTATGTTTGTGAGACTTGCGTTGTGTATGTTTAGATATTAAAAGAAAACATTCTGGGATCTGCCAGATTTGAACACTGGAATTATTTAGATCTTAAGATACAGTTTTACTTGTAATAAATTTCAAAAATGTTAAAAGCTGTTGAAGGCAGGATATATTAAAATTGGATAACAGAATGGTTACCTGAGTATAAAGTTCTTGATCATATCTGACATAGATTCTGGAATCTCAGGATGCAGTTTGTAAAAGCCAACTTTAAACATGGCCGCCTCAGGAGAACCAAGCTGAGAGATCGAGAGAAAAAACACATAACGTTGGATTTATCCAGTTTAAACACCAAGGATACTCCACAAAAGTCTAGAAGACGACTTATTTCCAGACACTTCCCTACTCTTTTCCGAAGAGTGTACTAAGTTCTTTAACGAGCACATGGGCCATAAATGCACACAGGACCTCATCCGAAAGACGGTGCGCTATTGTAGCCCTCCAGCTGAAACACAAGGACAGGGGGCGATGGGAATTGAACCAGGGACCTAGAGATCGCCACGGTTCAGCACACAGTGACTACCACCAGATTAGCCGACTGAGCTAAGTTGCTCTCTTGAACGTTGTGCATTGCTTCTATCCTATTAAACTCTCCCCACACTATCAAATTTTGTTTGAACAAAATCTGTTGTATGCCCATATATAGTCATGATGTGCCTATATATGGTCATGATGTGATGTCATCATGACCATATTTAGGCATTTCACATGTTTTTGTCAAACAAAATTTGATAGTCTGGACACGGCTTTAAAATCGAATTGGCTGTGTAATATATTTAATATTTGAATATACTGTATTAAAAAAAAAATATGACACATATTATTATTATGATTATTATCAATTTAAAAGTAATATTACTAAAATTATCATCAACTTACTTCAACAAAAGGTGGCTTACTAGTGGCCATTTCAACAATTGTGCAACCAAGGGACCACATATCAGCCTGAGATATCAAGGAAAAAGACATCATCAATAAAGATGTCAATAAAAATGTCCAGAAAAGGAAAAAAAAAATCAACTCACACAATCATTATCATCAATATCACAAACATATTTATTGTATAATCATTATAATTACTATTGACTCAATTATAAATATGAAAATCATTTTTTATTGATTTAATCTAAATTATTATAAGTTTAGCTATTATTACTTTTACCCTAGTATTAATTACAATAGCTTTGTATACTCACAGCTGCACCATAGCCACGGATGCCCTTGTCAATAACTTCTGGAGCCATATACTGTAGCGTACCTGAACAGAAAATAAAACAAAATATTTAAAAATACACAAATCAATCGTGATGTTGGTAGTCTATGAGTGAGATACTTACCTGGATAACCGACTAATTGCCATTGTTCCCAAAACGGAACACCCCTTCGAAAAAAAATGGAACAGTACGACCCAAGGCGCCACGTGCGAACCGTCTCCCTAACAAACGTCCTCATTCCCTAAAGATCGACACGATCACGGCGAGGGTAGGAAGGGAGGGAAAGTTATCCAGGTAAGTATCTCACTCATAGACTACCAACATCACGATTGATTTGTGTAGTCTATTTCGTGAATACTTACCTGGATAACCGAACAGAAAATAAAACAAAATATTTAAAAAACAATATTTTACTTAAATTGTGTCATCCCATGTCAACTTTTTTCCAGTCCAATTGCTTTGTAAAATTAATTGCCATTATTAACAATTTCTTTATATTTTACTTTTTTTTTCAAATTACCTTTGAATGAATCTGCACAAGGGTTTAAAGCGGCCAATCGTTTTGAAGTACCAAAGTCGGAGATCTTGAGCACCCCACTATAGGTGTTGACAAGAACATTGTCCCCTTTAATGTCTCGATGCACTATCTTCTGGTCATGCTAAAAGGCACAGAAAATAGACATAGTTATACACAGTTATATAGCTAGTTCTATCTACTTGATCCTAAATTTTATACCTTTAATACATAAAGAAATTATTCAGTCTAGCTTTTGGTGTAAAATTGTATAAATCATATTAACTGGGATGAAGTATGGTATCACCGAGTTAAATGTATGAAATAAAACACAAAAGTTGCCCAGTTTTTATTTAAACTAATACATCAAATTTTACCATGTAATAAAAGACTGAAAATATGGAAATTAGTCACAAATGATAAGTGTAATAATTGTTGTAAACTGGTAGAAGACGAACACCATATGTTATTTATGTGTTCAAAGATAAAGCCTATATCGATACGCTTTAACAAGATAATTACTAAGTGCTTTCCTGGCGTAAGACCTATAAGCTAGATAAATGTAATTGTTGGAACCAACAAGAATATGGCAAATGAGCTTTTGTCTTTGCTGACGTTTTGCATTTATAAAGCATGTCTAAAAACGAAAATTGATAAAAAAACTAAAAATTGATAAAACGGTCATTTGGATTTCTTTTACATTAGAGGTTAAACTTCAAATTGAAAATGAATACGCATGTAACATAAATAAAGCAAATATGAAATGGTCACATGTAAAAAAATATTCTCCTGAAAGCGTTAGCCTAATTCCTAATTATTATTATTATTAATGTTGTTGATAAAAAATTGAATGAAATAACCAATTAATAGGGAGATTTTGCAACCTTATGAAAAAGATAACAAATACGAATACGAATGTGTCATCTTCATTATTGTCATTCATGCCAAAAAACATTCTTGACATTATGTGCACAAGATGAATATGATCACTGATTAATGTAAAAGGCATAGATTCATCTACGTTGTGACAAATACACTACTGTACGGGATGGACTGACTAAACATTTAATGACATAGCCGTATTGGTTATCATTTTCGTAAGCTTGCAAACCTTGTGTATTATTGGTTGTAGCGGAGACATCTTGTCTAACCATAGAAATCTTATCGACTAATTCAAAGAAACTAGTATTTGCAATTTGAAATTTTAAACAAAATGTTACAGAGAAACATCAGCATTATCTTCATGAATATTTATTAAAAAAATAAATAATACAACATACCAAATATTCTAGGCCTTCAAGGATTTGTTTGGTGTAGAAAGCAATAGTGTTTTCACTGTCTTTTAATGGACCCCACTTCAACCGAAGCAGAACTGACAAGCTACCTGTTGGGAAGAAGTTAACACAATGAGAGAATCTCTTCTGATCTATTTCTGAAATACATGGAAACATACTATAACAGAAGTACAGTAAAACTCTTTTTTCTGTCAATTTCTTTTCAGCATCTTGAGTATTGCTTGCAGCCTTTTTTTATAAATGTATTACTGAAAACAAAAGCTATGACCATCACAGTCACTAATAATACTACACATGCAAGCCTCGAATTTAACGGCGGTCATCGCGGCAAGGTGCCCTCCCAGTTAGCCTTGGTGCCCCTGAAAATGAAGCACAACGACAGCCACTAATTGCCTGCCCTTTTGCAGCCTTGGCCTCGGTGCCCTCATGACGCTTAATATAGATCGTTTGACACTTAAAATAAATCCAAATAAGAACGTTCAAATCAAAAACGTAGGTTGCCTAGGCTAGCATAGCATAGGCCTAAGGTTGCAGTGACAGAACATGAGAGAATTTCCATGTGTGTTGATACGAACTGTTTTTGCGGTTACCGTTGTGTGCGCATGCATCTGACTCAAGTTGTAATTGCAGTAAACATGTGCTTGCTGTGCGCAGCTAGCTTTGGGCGATCTGACATCATCGCAGCTCAAGCGTGTGAAATTAACCTAAATTGGTTGATACTCGGCTAATCTAGTTGATGACGGCCAGTTTAGAGGTGTGGCCTCCTCTCCAATGACGACGGTCTGAGCAACAACATCAGATATTGAACTTCTTGAACTTTGACTGTTTTGTTTTGTTCACCGACAGCCCCAAAAAACTAAAGGTTTATTCGAACATTGAATCGATAATAGTTAATACTCTAAACAAAGTCATTTTACCATTGACAACGATGGCTTGGCTAGGCCTAGCTTACCTAGGCCTAGCCTGGCGACGAATCAAGGCACTCGCGAGAGATTAGTACTGAGGCTAAACCAATCTTTGCCTTGGTGCCCTTTTATATTTGAAATTTTTGGCCTTGGTGCCTTTCCATTTGGCCTTGGTGCCTTTCAAAATCATGTCATACCAGAGGCCACTTTGCCTTGCCCATAAAATCCCCAAATTCCAGGCCTGCACATGCCACCATCATCGCGATTAAGCATTTACTTACCACCAGGTACCTGCTCCATTAATATTTTGAATACATTTTCGTGACTGACCGATCCAAGGTATTTGACAATGTTCTTGTGACTTAACCGTGAATGAAGAAGAATCTCTTCATGTAATGGTTGAACATCCCTATCGAAAATAACAAAAACAATAGTCTGTATTACAACTAGAAATAAAAATATAATATTCCAGTGTTATAAGTTCATCATGCACTTATTAAGCCCTGTTCAGTCTACCAAATTTTTATTTGGCAAAAAACATGTGACATACCTAAATATGGTCATGATGACATCACATAATGACCAAATATAGGCACATCATGACTATATATGGGCATAAAGTATTTTGTCAAAGGACCTGCTTCACAAAATACACTCCAGGGACAGAAGACTGCACATTGTATTCCTATTTGTTAATATGCATCTATTAAGCAGGGTTAAAAAAATTTACAAAAGCTTTGACACTGTTTTTCTAATCCCTATAAGTTTACACTTAGGTGAGTCTATCTCGCAAAAGACTAACAAGTCTTCTGCTGCAATGTTTCAGCTATATAAAAAAAATTTAATTTTTATTTTCTCAAGGGTGAGTGGGAGGATGGAGAGTGTATGTGGATAGAGATTTGATGATGAGATGACAGATACAATAACATAAATATAGACTATACCATTCATTTGTGATTGGCACTTCCTTGACAGCAATTCGCACCCTTGTGTCCATGTCTTTAGCAGCATACACAACGCCAAACGTCCCCTTCCCCAAAACAACCTTATCTCCATTCTTATCATATTCATACTCAAACTGTTTGAGAGATAGCAAAACTAATTTATAAGACACTATTATGCAATTCATAAGTCAATTAATGTAGAATGACTGGACATTTAATTTAGTTTTAACATTGGGTTCTTTTAGTATACTGTGCTATGCTTTGGAAGTGGAATTTTTCTGTAAAATGGAATGTGTTAAGGTTCATTTCAGTTTATTGTATTTGACAGGCATGAATGTAGTTTTATCAGGGAGTTGGTAATTGGTCCTACCTTTGTACAGGTGACCAATGTCTAACAGTACTTGTCTAATAATGGACTACGTTAAGAGTAATTTGGACCTAGTTTCTGCAGTATTCTCGTGCTCCTATCAGGAGCTTTTTTTTTAAACCTTGCCAACACTGAACTACATCAGTGCCTTAGTTCCATACAAGGAGGTAGTTTAAAACCATAGTATCCGTGATGTAACTACTTTCACACAGGAAAAATTTATTTTTATTTTTATCGGCCTGTGGACTACAAATCTAGAAGATATGCAGTCAAATGCTTCAAAAAATTTTTCAAGAGACAGTATCAGATATTACATGTTTATATCAATCCCCACTGCAGCAAACTAAGCCTCACATAAATTTACATGAAAAATGGATGGATGGATGGATGGAATTATTCGGTGTAAACACACCAAGTACAACCCACGACATTCTGATTTCAAGTGGGGTCCTTCTGGTGGTGATTGGGCAGTACACCGGGAGGCAATACCTTTTTCCAAATAGTGTACTGCGTTCTTTAACGTGCACATGGGCCATAATGCACATGGGACCAACGGTTTAAACGCCTCATCCAAAAGACAGTGCGCTATCGTAACTTGCATTTCAGCCTTCTAGCTGAAACACAAGGAGAGAAGGAATAGAGCCAAGGACTTAGAGATCTTCATGGCTGAGCGCATACACAGTTCCTACCACCAGTTTAGCTGACTGAGCTAAGCTACTCTTATATTCATATAAATATTAATGAGATACAATATTCTTGCCCTGTCCTAGACAAGTTAATAATAAAAACACAATAAATTTGACTTAAACAATGTTGTACAGGCTTTGCTGTCTACTAAGATTACAGTGAATTTTTAAAAAATCAAAAAGTATGAGTCTTACTGCAATTGGTTCAGAGTTGAGATCTGAGTCTCTCTCTGTCAGAAGATTGTTTTTGTCTTCAATATGTTCCTCAATCAATTTCATAATCTCGTCATGAAATCTGCAAATTCAACAAATTATTTATAATTATTTTAAATATAAGCATAATCATCATTCAACAATATTTTCTTAAGTATTAATATCATTGCAATTGTACTCATCACAGCTTCAGTTGCCGCTGTCATCATTATCATTATTATCATCACTATAATTGTCATTATCAAACTCTATTTTCATATCATGAATCATATCATCATCTTTATTGTAATCACAATCAATTCACCAACTCTTAAAGTCACATGTCATACCTTTGTCTTTGATTGGCTGATGAGAAAAACAACTGAAAGTCATCAGAGTTGTGTTGGACGTATATAAACAAGCACCTTTCATCTCTTTTATACAAACTGAAAGAAATAAAATAAAAATAAAATAAGAATGTCATAAATTATGTAAATAAACCCCTTAAATGAAAGCATACATCAACTTTACAGCAAAATTCAGTATCCACCGATTAATCTTAGATAAGATAGTATAATACATACTCCAAGTATCCAAATGCATGCCATCATTTTGGGATTCAATATTTTGACATTAATTATGTCATCATCAGGAATGATCATCATTCCTGATGATGACATAATTAATGTCGAAATATTGAATCCCGACACGATACCGTGAAATTCGATACTTGGAGTATGTATTATACTATCTTAATTAAGTGTAGGCTGGACAGATTCAGCATGCCTAAATACACACACATGCAGGAATTTGTGTATGATGCAACATACACATTTAAGATATGTTGTATATATAGTAAAATCTGAAAAGTTAAACTATGCATGTTATAAGAGGGGCATTTTATATGCAAGTAGAAGAACTTTAAATAATACAGTAGATTTTAACTTAGTATTTGTAAGAGAGCTATTCAGTGGTATCTTCAAAAGTATATTTAGTATGAGACCCTGTACAAGCAAATAATAAGGTTACCCAAAATGATCTCTGTCAATACAAGTAAAATAAATTAATGAAAATATGTATTCAAATTAAGTTTGACGCATAGCACCGTGTTCACAATATAAACAAATAGATAAATAATAATAACATATAAACGTATCAAGCATATATATACATAGCTTACCTGACACCTTTGATTGAACGTACCAAGAAACGCCATTCATTAATTTTCTAAAAAATACAATTAATTTTTTTAGTAATTTTGGTACAAAAAAATTAAGTCAAGTGAAATGAAAGATGCTTGTTAGATGAAAAAGCAAAGCAGCACACACAATAATAATAATTAATAATAATGATCAATTAAAAAATAATTAAGTCTTATTTGTAGTAATCTGTACACTACTTTTGGTCAGAAGGTAGTGCCTTTCCAATGGTGGTCATCTTGCTGAGTCAAATCACAACTCTGCAATGCTACGTTGTCTTGTTTAGTCTTAGTAGTTAGTTATTGAGACTACCTCTATGACTACACAATTTCATCTGAATAATGTCCTTTTAGTCTATATCCCTGCCCGTCTTTTCTGCACTTTCTTTTCTCTTATCATTATTCCAGTTTCTATTTTAGTCACCGACTCACATACTTCTTATATTCCGTGGACATGTCCCTAATATGTAGGATGATTACTTATGAATAACTTTAATACTCACCTTACAATTTTGCAGTTTAGCGACATGCCATAATCTGAGAGACTGAAAGATAAAGTAAACATTAAAAAGGATTATAAAATGTTTTATAACAAATCTATTTAAAAAGAAATATACTGCAACCATGAAATATCTTAATACTATCAAGTACATTTATAAACTGTGAACATTTATACACAAAATCCATAAAAGAAATAGTAACAATGCATGTGTCCTTGAGCAAATCACTTTAAAAATTAGATAGGCATTTGGCTTCTGAAGACTGTTGGTTCTCAACTGATTGAGTCATGTATTTATGCTGTAGATCAAGGGTTTTTAAAATACAAACATGATGATGATGATGATACCATTTTCATTTCATTTTATTTATTCACCAAAGCACACAAAATATAAAAAAGCAATATAATAGCAATTATGAAAGGTGAAAGGGACCTCCAAGGAACCCCAGAGTGGGAGGCCCACAGGAAAGACTAGTTACAATTAATCAATATATTTATACACATTTTTTTAAGCTTATAGGAATATATAAATACACAAAAAACACAAACACACACGTATAAAAATAAATATATACCTACAAAAAATAACAAAAAACAAAAACAAAAAACCCTAAAAATATCATCATCATTTGTAAAGTTATCTAATGTTTTGTTTACCTTTTCATCTTCTTCCTCATTGATAGTGATGAAGCTTGGTTTCATTACTTTGGAAGGTTCCAAAACTAACACAGGGAATATCACTCTGGAGTTACTGTCTTTGGTGGCTTCTATGAAGAACTCCAGCCAAAAGCTAAATAACTGCAATTAAATTACTTTACAGTTACTCAGGATGAACAGCGTATACATTGTACACAATGGCTACAACTATGGCCTTAGTGTTTCCAAAGACTAGTTTCTAACTTTGGCGAGAAGCCAAACCAATCACTCCCTTGCAAATCATGTTTCTGAGACAATGGCAAAAACATGCTGGAATGTCAATATTTTCAAAATCTATTTTAGTGCAGTAACCTAAGCTTTATACATAGATACATCATGTTATATTGTTATTTTCCCCATTTTTGATGTTAATATAAGATTTTTTAACAATTTGGTGATGGTCTCTGCTTGAGAATTCTCCAAAATTGTAAATTTTGAAGGTTGATTTCTCAAATATTGTTATTTAAAAGCTGTATATTTAAACTTTATTGTTTAACCCTACAATAATAACTAAAAATCAATTCTTGCAAGGCATGACTGGTTTGGCTTGTCTTTGCCACAAAACATCCTTCATTCTGTCGCCATTAATATTGCTCAAGTCAAACTGGCCTCAGATCAAAGATGCAGACAATTTTCTCTCCTAATCCTAATTTTGTTGAAATGATTGAATGATTGATTTAATGACTGGACTGAACGCACCTCATGTTCAGGTTTCCGGTTATCATCTGGAATTGGTCTAACTCTGGTGATCATCTGGATGTTACCAAGAGTTGACTTCAGGTACCTAAAAATATACCAAAAGAACATTTTTTCTGTTAATTTTCACTTCTTCTGGAACAACAATAGGCACAAGTAGATAGAAGACATATGATAAACAAAGACACAAAAATCTTTGTCATTTCTATGCAGTTCTATGCAAAACTTATCACCTATGTTGTTATTCTATCAATTTTCATTCAATTTTTACTTCTGGATTTCAGTATGCACATGTTAAACAAACCTATACCAAGTCTACTCAAATTGAGTATAAGAAGAAGGGATGGCCTTACCATGTAGGTGGTTTTAAGTTGAACATACACTCAGCAGCTTGTACAGCTTTTGAAAAGTCTCCCGCTAAGACACTGATCTCAAAGAAAGTTGCAACGTCCCAATAATCTTGTAGAGACATAAGACTGCCCTTCTTACCAAGTAACATGTTCAACGTAACCCCTGGAACGTGACAATAATATATAGTTACAGTTATGGAACAATGGTAAAAGTGCTTGTATTACAGTCCCAGTGTCCCAGGTTCAATCCCTGCATATGACAACATGTTTCTCGTGTCTATAAAACAATTAAATGGCCATAACGACACAAGTGTATAATTGGACCAATTTATTAGTTCTATAAAGTTTGCTGTTGGATATTCAAAACATGTGATTGGTTTGGAATAAAACACATGGCGTTGCCATGCCAAAATCAGCATTAGTGACCAAAACTAGACAATTGACTTTTTGACACATTCTCCACATTTAAATAACATTTAAAATGATGGGTCAATCACTGGAATTGACTTACTATTGCCAAAGGTATGGCTAAAAGCATTACAGGCTCCCCTGTACTAATCTACAGTATACAATACTACCACAATCTATGCTAATTCCGTTTAACATTTAGAGACAGTACTCTGGTTTTGGGATGGCAAACCTCATAATGTGTGACATGCTTGTTCTGAAGCATTTTCTAACATAAAAATTGTACGAATTCAGAAATTATGTGGGAACAACAGTGCCAAGACTTGGGTGTATCATGTTTCACCTTTTTGACCAAAGTTTTAAGTTTTTGGGACTACAAGTGCTCCCTCTCTGTATCTCATGGTAGGCACGGATGGGACTTACCAATTTTCTGCAACTCTGGTGATTTACTGAACTCTTCCCCAGATAGGACAAGCAGTGTTGCAAGGTTGATACCTGCGTATTCATTAGGATGCACTTCAAAACCCTTTCTGTACCTGTAGAAATAAAATTAATGAGCATTCATTTAAATTTTAATTAGCATAAAGGTAATTCTTTAGGTCTCATATTGTATTTTGTTATTTATTTATTTTATTCTTTCGGTTACTGTATTTATATAGCACCTTTCGTGCAAATACTAAACCCTTCTGTCCCCGGCCACTGGGTCCACATGCTCAAGTGTTGCTGCTGTAATCAGCGCAGGAGCAGGAAACCTCAACAGGTACCATTTAAATTCCAAGGTGGAGAGAAGCAATGCAGATAAAGTGCCTTGCTCAAGAACACAAGCAAAATGAACAGAGAGGGATTGAAACCCTGACCCCATATAAATTCTTGTAATAATGTACAAGTATATTGTCATGTCACCAACCTAATATCATAATTTAGAATGCTCTACTGAAAATTATAAAATATAGCAGTATTAACATGTCAGCACAATTATCTATAAATAACTCAATTTAATATTTTGTCTCAACAATAGTAGGGATTTGTCAGAAATGGTTGCAAATAAATCCATTGTTATTTTATTGCTGGGATGTCTGCCACCGAATAAAACCTTCAACAAATGTGGCAAAGACAAGCAAAACCAGTCACTCGTTGCAAATCCTGTTCCAGAGATATTGGCCAAAACATGCTGAAATGTCAAATTTTTGGAAATCTATTTTATTGCACTAAACTAAACTTTATATATCTATACATTAAGCTATGCTGCTATTTTAAAACAACAATTTTTAACGATTTGGTGATGGTTTCTGCCTGAGAAATGCCCGAAATCATAAACTTTGAAGGCCGATTTCTCAAATATTGTTCTTTAAACTGCTGTATGTTTAAACGCTTGTAACTTCTTAAGGAAATGTAGGATTTAAATGATTCTTTTACCAATTTAGAGCTCTCATTTTACTGTTGAACGCTGTATTGATAACTAAAAATTGATTTCTACAATCAGTGACTGCTTTGGCTTGACTTTGCCACAAATAAAGCATGAGATAATGATGACCTACCAGTGTATAGCCTTGTCCCTGCTCACTGTATCTTCATACATACTCTCTGTGTACAAATCCTTGTAAATTCTTCCAGCAAGACACAGCATATCTGGAACCTGGTTCTCCTTCTTTTCCAAAGCTTTGTTAATGATCTTCAAAGCTGTTGCACGATCTCCATTCTTGTTCCTCCTAAAATTGCACAAAATGAAATAACACTAATTAAAGTGAATCAACTTTCAAATTTCAAATAAAGCTTATCATGTGGACAATATGAATATTAAAAAGTCAATTTCCCTGTTCTGGTAACTGGTTGCAGTGCTATTGGTTTTGGCATGGCAAACCCCATTATAATATAAATACATTCCCCTTTTCAAGACTTAAATGTTACATATTCATACAGTGTATAAAAGAATAATAACTACAATAATATAATAAAAATATCCACAATATCTGTAATACAGCAATAATAACATATAATAATAAATAACTAAATATATATTAAAATTATACATATATTATTTTTTTTAAAAGACAAAAAACAAAGTGAGGAAAACTTTAAAGTTTTGCACAATCTAAAACTTGACAGGCAGTTCTATTATATTTGAGGTTCTGTTTAATTTACCTTGGTAATTGTAGTTTTTATCAATTATTAAATATCAACTGTTACTATCAATAATCAGTCAATAATCAATCAATCTCACCTGTTGAGGGCAAACACATGCAGGTGAATGATAGCAGGTTTGTCTGTGATGTTATTATTTGGAAGTTGTTCGATGGCTTTTACAAGTTTCACCATGGCATTGTAATCCTATTATGAAAACAAACAAGAAATGTATTTAAAATATAACCAGTCAAATCATATCTGTTACATAGATGAGTGAACCTTCTTCTTCCCATCACATTTGCAGTCTACTCCAGCATTACATTTTTACCAATTTGAATGACTTAGCTTAAGCTGACTCTAAAAATACTCAAAAAAAACCCCATTCAAATATTAGCACACCTTTTTAATTTATAACTTGCTTAATTACAGATTTTTGCTTTTAGCAAAATGTGCTCAATCGAGATTGTACAGTAGTATTTATTACATGCAATGCTAAAAAATTGCCTTTTGATTGAAAAGGGGATTTTCTGGGTATAAGGCCACCCCCAAAATCAGCCCAATTTTGTGTTTGGAGGGGGAGGTGGGTTTATACCAGAGGAACTATGGTAGTAAAATAGTCATATTTACTAAAGGAAAACAATTTATTTGCTTTTTACTGTTTATATTCATTAATGGGTAATTTTCAAAATCAATAAGTTTGATAAAAATAACCCAACAACATACATCATCATCAATGATAATATACTTTCAGTAGGCCAGCAAAAATTGAAATTCTTTCAATATCTACAGGATATTCTAGAAATTGTTTGGTACGTGCAAGTGTCAATTGAGTTCGTAACATCAAAGGAAGGTCTGTATTTTGAATTTGAAAGATGTTTACATTTTAGTTCCGGTCAGAGGGATTTATTCCAGTAAATAATGCCAGTATACAAGGCTTTGTGAGAACAATGAGGCTGAAGGTAACTTGAATATTCCAAAATCCAAAAGATGTATTCAAGTAGAACATATCATTTAGACGCCCTGCACTATTTACTTCCATTGTATGAACCGTATATAAATAATATATTTTGACACGCATTGAAAGTACAGTTTTTAAGTGATCGAATATATTGTATAGATTTATCTCATCTGAAGTATATTTCCATATGCTATTTTCATTTGTTGTTTCAGCTAGTTAAGAGCTATTGAGGTTAATTTACTTTTAGCTTCATAGTGTTTTTTCACAACCAACTGTGAACAGCTTCATGGTTGAATGAACTTACTGAATCATGTTCATTTTTACTACCTGTATTACTATTATTATTACTACTAATACAGTATTTATAACATTAGATCAAACATACATTAATAATATTGCGCTAGCATACAATGCTAACGCTTTCCGTTCTCACAATATTTGCAGGCCTATCCTAGTTAAAATAATAGTAACAGTAACTACTATTTACTTGTCTTAGTGCAAATATTAATTGCTTTTATATTCAAATATTATAAATGTTATTATGCAGAACTGACTCGTGTCTACATTTACATCTTAATAGATGATAAAAAATATAGCAAAAATAGAAAAAATAAATGTAGTCCTGATAAAATATCATTAGTATATTAACGATGAGATCAATCATAGTATGCAAAAATTAATATTAAGCTCTTTCCAGATTATAAAATTTTCTTTGAGAAAATACTGTATATGCATATAATGTGCCTATATCATGGCTTAGCCAGCGAGGCGTCCAGCCTTTTTTTTGGATGGCCTACAAAAATTTAGGACGTCACTTTTACCGTGACGACTTGAACGCCATCACCTAATCAGCTCGGCCTAGCCTAATTGGGCCTGGTCTACCTTTAGCAAATTCTTTATATTCTTTAAATCTATCAAATGTTACATTAAACTAAAGCTAAATCAAATCTGCTCAGTGCCACACCCACTGGCTTCCATTTTGAACGGCCTATTTCATTTTTCTGGCTAAACCCCTGGTCTATAGTTATGTGATGTTATCATGACCATATTTAGGCATGTCGAATGTTTTTGTCAAATAAAATTTGATAGTCAGGACTGAGATTCAGAAAGAAACATGAAATAAATAGTGAAATTCAAAAGCACTGAAATGATCACACAAAACACAAATATTTAAAATAGTTGTATTTTTGTTTCCCTAAATATTCACTTTTCAAATTTGGTACATTGAGGAGAAAAATAAAACTTTACACCAGTTGCCAATAACAAACTCAATAAAAACAATAGATTTTTTGTTAAATATTAAAATAAAAATCACTGTAAATGTGGAGAAATCACTATTCTAATGCTTTGTCTAGACTATCAAATTTTAATCCAAAAAAAAAAGTATTGTATGTACATATATAGTCATGATGTGCCTATATATGGTCAAGATATGATGTCATCATGACCATATTTAGGTCTGTCAAATAAAATTTAAGTCTGAACAGGACTTTAGAATAAAACATGAATATAAATATTGAAATCCAAAAGCACTAAATACAATTAAAATGGACCTTTTGTTTCACTGTATATTTTCCCTAAATATTCACTTTTGAAATTTGATATATTTAAGAGACAAATAAAAATTTGACACCAGTTGTCAGCAATAAATTCTTAAGTACAACAAATTTCTTTTTAAATATCTTTACTTATTTTTTTTATTATCAAAGTTGGCAACTTACATACAAATGTAATATTATTAATCGCTAGGCCTACAGTATTTGGTTCACTTATTCAAAGCAACTCAATATAATGCATCACTGTACTGCATTTGTCTAAACAAATATTTTTTAAGCCATGGGAATTCATTCTACAGTTAAATTCAATGGGCAGCATTTTATAGTTGAGAAATGTCATATTAAAACCATTAAAGATGGGAAGTGTGATTGTGTCAAAGACGGCCTTTTACACAGATGGAACTATAAAGGATGTCTGTTAAAAAAAAAAAAAATCTCTTAAAAAAATTAAGAGAAAAATTTAATGTGGAGAAATCATTATTCTAATGCCCTGTCAAGACTATCGAATTTTAATTGACAAAAAAACTGTTGTATGCCTATATATAGACATGATGTGCCCATATATAATCATGATGTGCCCATATATAGACATGATGTGCCCATATATAATCATGATGTGCCCATATATAGTCATGATATGCCCATATATAGTCATGATGTGCTTATGTATGGTAATGATGTGAATGTCATTATGACCATATTTAGGCATGTCATCATCTTACCTGTATTTCTCGGTAGGACAGCAGGAGCTGGTGGACTATATCACCTGTGAGGAGCAACTGATCATCCATTCTCTTCTTCAACACTGACAGTTCCTGATGATAAAAATAGCAATCAAAATCAAACAAGATAAAAGTTATATATATATATATATATATATATAGGTTGAAAATTGGTGTTTAAATATTTTTAATATGGTTTATTTTAAATTTAAGTCAATTATTACATTGATATTAGTAAATATGAGACAAAAATTGTTTAAAGTAAATTTAATTCATCATCAATAATCACTTTATTCAAATAGAGAGTAGGCTTACATAAATCTAGGCCAATGTTCATTAAAACAATTGCATCTAATACTACTAATCTTAATAAAAACTTGATATAGATGTGTATAAGAGACAGTATATATATATAGTGATACTGACAATGCTTGATATTGATAATGCTACTGTATTAATTTACTTGATACGGAAATCATTATGAGGATCTTGTTTATAATAAGCACATCATGCCAACAAGCGCTTCGCATTATTAACGAAGATTACTGGATCAAACACATTCTCAGCTTCCTGGGGGAAATCCCAGGACAGCATGGATACAGTATTTATAATTAACAATAGAGAATTAAGAATAAAGTAATGTAAATGATTTAGCAGAACTCATACAGTAAATATTCATGCCTAATATTGTTATTAAGAAAGCCTAATTATAAGGTTTATAGAGAAGGATGTTTTTTTAATTCAATTACTTCAAAATCAATCAATTACCGTTATGAATAGCATATTGTGCATATTTATGATTAATATTGTTAATGATTAATATTGTTAATTATGAATGCTTAATTATATGGCTTCAGAGAAAAGAGGTTTTTTTTCTAAAAAATCAATAAACAATTAAATGAATCAATTATTTAATCAGTCAAGCAATTAATTAATTAATTACAGTGATGAATAGCATATATGAAGTTTAAAATTCTAACCTTTCCAAGTTGCTCTCCTTGATATTTCTTCCTTGCATCTCTAATTTCTTTTAATAACATCTCTTTTGCACCTTTCCTGTTAGATACACCAGAAATTATCTTTAGCAAAGCATGAATGACACATATGTTACAACATATCTAATTTAAGTAAATAATAATAATAATTAATTACTATTAATTAATAAATCAATTTATTCACCTAAGGTATTATCAGAATTTATTGAGTTGTTAAATTGTAGTTACTTCTCTGAGGCCTACAACAAAAGAATAATTGTGCTAAGATTTTGTGCAAGAGTAGAATCCAGGGATATTTTCTTCAGGACAGGGACCAGTGGAATCTAGGATTCCACAGAAAAAGGAGGTTGCTGAATAGAAATATTACATCTACTGAACTTTATGGAAGGCTATGATGACAACACCATCAATTGTTACAGTAATATTACATCTACTGAACTTTATGCAAAACACAACACTGGGGAGGGGGGGAAACCATATTGATGGCTATGAATACACCATAAATTGTTACAGTAAACATCTAAATTAATTAATTTCTTTGCAATTACTTCCATTAATTTACTATTATGAACAAAAAAGGGGGGAGGGATGCTCAGGCACTATGAGCACCCTCTGGTTAAACCACTGGGGACACTGTTAGCAAGTACAGTAACTACTGTACCAAAAATTAAATCATAGAAGCATCAATACAACAAGGGTGCACCGCATTTCCCATTGCTTTCACCCTTTGTTCAAGAATCTGTTTCCTTTAACAATTGAAATTATAACAATCAGAAGTGTGCTTCCCAGAATTGAAGACCTTAAATTGAAACACCAAACTATTTTATTATGTATTTTATAATATTTTATTTTATCTTACTCGCTCAGAAGCTTTTATTGAGATGAGGAAGTGTACAGTGTATATACAGGTTATTGACCTAGGACAGTACTTGAGTTCAAATCCCAAAGGCACAATATGTTTTCCTTGAAAATGAATTATCTTTAGTTATCATCCATCTTTCTCCATGCCAAAATTTACTATCATGTGATTTAAGGATCTGTAGGATGCAATACTTTGTGAAAAACAAAAATTTCAAGGTGTAGAGTTTGGGTTAATACATTATTAGGCTCAATAAAAAAAAAGTATTAGTTTATGATGCTTACCTTCTATGATAGTGAAATTTAAAGCAAATAGTAGATATTATTTGTATTATCTTAATCAAATATTTTACATTGAATATCAATGCACCAGCAAACAACCCAAGGGTGATGATATTTGGAAATAGCAAAATAAAAGATAAAAATAAAAAGCCTCCCATCACTTTTTCAGCCTACTAGACAGATAAACTTTTTTTATTGGGCCTTATAGCCGCGAGTCAGTAGAGTATTCAATCAGTAATAAATGAGAGAGTCTTACTTAAAAATCCCAATTGGGACAATGCATTTTTTTTGTTATCATCTTTAAGTATCACCAGTGAAGATGTTTATTATACCGATAATACTACCATTTATTATCTGTCCATTAAATTTGTCTCAAAACACTATCAGTAGTCACACTAGTTTTTACAGTAGAAGCAATCACAATCTGTCAGACTTGTACCTGATATACTGTAGCTAACAACCAATCATTACACTTACAGTAGTTATAATTAGTTCCGAAGCAGTCTTTGTGACTATACAGTACAGGGGTGTATTAAGGGTGTTAGGAGGGGGCTTGCTCAGAAAAGCTCTCATCTGACCTCCCCAGTTTTCCCCCACCCCCTGGAAAAGTAGTAAAAATTTACCTCGTATCACCTTATTTTACTAGCTAGCTTCCCTCATAATCATTGGGCCCTCCCCACCTTCACCCTGGCGCCTCACATCAAGACCCCTAAACATGCCACTGCCACTT
Source organism: Anneissia japonica (assembly GCF_011630105.1). Taxonomy (NCBI): domain Eukaryota; kingdom Metazoa; phylum Echinodermata; class Crinoidea; order Comatulida; family Comatulidae; genus Anneissia; species Anneissia japonica. Next base: position 157,178 of record NW_022699214.1, on the reverse strand, counting down.
AAGCATTTTTTAAAAAAATGGAAACATCCTGAAAGCTATATACTTGTGATTGCTCACGATACACAGTGCTAGCGTCATTTAGGCACATTTGCTAACATTTAGAAAAGTACTGACACTTACATGCCACATTAAAAAAAATAAACACATCTGCAATTATTCATTTCACTTTTATTATCAAAAAAACACTTTGTAGCCCGAAAGCCAAATTGTATGCGAGTCTAACAGTTTTCGTTATAACAATTTATTTAAAATAATTTAAGCTAGAGTAGAGGGCATATTACTGTACGCATCATAAAAAATATTTATTTGGTGAGGAAGATAGCAATCATAAGCTATCAACATAAATCAAGATCCATTAAGAAATCTGATGGTATTGGACTCAATCAATTAGTTTTTATGGTAATTTGAGTAATTTTATTAGCGTTTCGAAGATTTCTATTGTGTGCTTGATAACTAGTCGTTGGAATAAGATCAAAATAGTGCGATGTTGAGGGCAAACCCTTGGCAAGTTATCATAATTTCGACAATGGTTTGTCCTTGATATCGCACTCTTTTGATATTATTAATGAATTAGTAATCTATTATTAAAATGTAATTAATTCACCTCATCAATCTTTCAAGGCTTAATCATACTCTGTAAGTAATTTATAAAAGAGTAACACTATTCAAACAAATTAATTCTTCATGCTCTTCTTACCTGTTGGTCACTTGCATTTCCTCATAAACAGACTTGATCCGACTGTACAGCGGTGGACAGAGCTTGGATATTGTATCAATTGAGCGCTTAGAGCCTTTTCCTGGCTTGAAAACGCACGCCATGTCACAGATGTAACACTGCCCTTCGGAGTCCAACTTGTATGGAAAGAAGTGGTAACCAGAAGTTAAACATGTGTTCTGTTGGGGGAAGAATAAATTGCCCATGTTTTAATAATAATAATGTACAATTGTATAGTACCGGCATATATTTTTATGTAAACTTGTTTTGGCACACAGGAAGGAAACTTAAAAAAAAAGGTCTGGCAGCCAACGCGTTAAGATAAGATAAATAATTGGTACACTTCTTTAAACCAGAGGAACAATCCCACAAGGAAATGTTCGACCCATACAAAACTAAAGCAAACACATAATAAAAATTACAATTACTGTATAAAAATACAAAACAAATTATCAACTGAAAAAGTCCTTACATCAAATTAAAAACAGAAGCTGTAGAGAGGATGTTAAAGATGAGTGTCCAAAATGAAATGTTTTCAATTTAGAATGCAAGCAATTAAGCATTTTGAGAGCAGAGTTTAATCACGATGTTTGCTCTAAGATGCCTTGTCTGTTGTTATGTTTGAGATAAACATTCATTAAAACATATTATATTATACTATACAATGCTAAAAGATCTTCTATTCAATAAAAACTACATTGTAGATTATATAAAATCAATTATGTCACATTAATGCTGTTTAATTTATATATTTTGAATATAATTTTAATTTAGTTAGGGATGTACTTAAAATATTTATTTCTTTTAATTGTATTCTGTAATCTGTCTTAAATTTACTATTATAATAATTTACTAGACATCATACAGCAGTAGGAACACCACTAAACAGCTTTTTTTCTGTGTGTCCTTTTCATCAATTTCTACTTCAATTTGTTCTGTTGACTGCTGTAATCTTATTTAATTGTATTTTGATGAATAAAAGAATCTGAATTGAATGTCCACGGAAGTAAAATATGGAAAACAATAAAAACATTCAATTAAAATAATTAATTGCTAATTTAACAGGGATCAAGTCAGCTATCAACTTAAGACAGATACAATACGGTTTGTGATGATTCAATTACTACAGAAATCCTGTAACTGGATACCAGCCAATTTAACACTGTATGCAAAGAAAGTGATATATTGCCCATCATCCACCCCCAAATTTAATATATTAATTCACTTGAAAATATATTAAAAAATGAAATTCTTTAACATGGTGCCCTTTTACAAAGATTTATTTCAATTTTTCAGGTTTTTCTAAATTTTTGTTTTGGTGACAATATCTTAAAATATGGTTTCAACAAAGGATTATGGAGGAAATCAGTGTCATAATCATACACTCATGTATATATTAGCACAACACAGTGCAGCTGGCCTACATAAAGTATATTTACATCAAATTCACCTGCTATTGACTGCCAATATACAGACTTCACATGCAAACATATGTTCGCTATATACTCTTGTGAAAAAATAGCTTGGTTCAGTCCACTGCCAGTCCACTCAAAGGAGGTTGAAGGGTTAATTGAAACAAAAATTATGTTGGTCAAAATTTATTCTATTCATTCAAGTGACATATTGACTTATCTAAGAGCAGCCAGTAGAGCATTGGTGTAGTACAGTAATTATTTAAACATAAAGGTCAATAGTCATCTATGGTAACTACAGATGAGACTTTTGGCATGTTTTGTGTCTGTTCAGATTTGTAGTAGAAAACTAAGGGTAAGTGATAGACATTTTAAGGGTGGGTGGGTGATAACATTGCTAAACTCTACGTAATAAGAGTGGATTTTAAGGATGGAAAAGTGGGTTAAAAAGGATGAATGGAGGGCCATGAAATTAGTTTTAGACTAGGTGGAAAACTTCAAGGCTGGGTGACCCCACCCACCATAACTACACATAATTTTTTGGTTTTCTGCATGGTAGGCATCTTAGTATGTAAACTGAAGATGTTGCACTTTGAATGTTTTATACCAAATAAATTTTTAAAAAGTAGTACTTTACAGTAATGTATAGCAATTATTCTAACAAAAAACATCTTCGAAAAAGTTGTTTCACAGCTATTTTATTATCCAGTTTTACCAAAATCAAACACTACAGTATACTGTACTTTTAACAACTACTACTAGTGTCACGCCCTTTCCTATAGTATAAAGTTGTTGAATACAAAAAGGAAATTTATGCTTGAATTATGTTCAAAACATTTGATTGTACAGTACTGTAGGCGCTATTGTAAAATATATGCTCACAATTCTGTACATAAATCTGAACAATGCATTCTAACTATGTTTCCATAAAACAGCACAAGCAACTGTACCTAGGTGGAAATGGGCAGTCTAAAGCTAATTTCACGACTCTTGAGTCTTATTATATATAGTTTACCAATCTAGCCACCCACCCTTAAAATGTCACCCACCCTTAGTTTTCTACTGTACAGCTACAACCCTGAATGGGTTACCAGTAATATAGCATTACAATGATGTTAAAAGGTGATGCCTTGATTTAAAAGTTCCGGCATATTTATTAAAGAAAACATGATAGTATAAATGCAAATTTACTGAAAAGAAAAAAAAGTATGGAAGAAAAAATTTTACAATGAAAATAATAAACAAATTAAAAGTTTGTATAGGTGTGCATCTATTACTATACATTGGCAAGGAAAATATTTTCTCCTTTAAATTTTTTACTTAGCTGACTACACTACCTTAACTGGCAAATCATTTTTAGACTCGTTGTCAAGTATCTAAAAAGTCCATTGAATATGGCACTATGTAGAGGGTGTTACACTGTAAAACAACATTCTAATTCTACAGTTTTCTATAGCCACTGATTCTACAATTTTAAATGTGCAGTGTAATTATTTTATGATTTCATATGAACATAACAAATAAAAATATTATATGACGAAGGTAAAAACAATTCTAATGTTTGCTGCATGACAATATAGTAATTTATCATTACAAGAACAACCACAATGTTTCCCATTGTCCATTTCCAGTCAATTAAACAAACCCAAACATAAACATATACTAGAGCCAACTTTAAGAAACCCATAAATTATGATTGAATGTTAAATTGGAAGATGCTAAAAAATTTCCTAACATTCATAACATAAATCTTCAGAATCTACAATACCCCCAATGCCATTTTATATTGCAACAGTTCAGAAATTACATTTGTTGACACTAAATTATTCCCTACTCTTCAACTCACATACTTTAAGGTCAAATGGTATTTTAATGCAGGCCTATAAATTGACTGTTCTGTATATTAAAATAATTCAAGCAGATATAATGCATCAATTCAACAAATGATCAAACGCACATTTTACCATTGGGCTTGTTAATACATTTTTTAATTCAATTTATATCTAATGTCGCAGAAAGTTTAACAAAGACAGGCAGTTCATTCTGCAAGGTAGAAGCAGAAATAAATATCATGTGTCTTTGTTCACAATATGGAAAGGCAAGCTGTGGCTTATTCGCAGATAAGTTCAACAAAATATGAGAGCACAAGAAATGTTAAATTAAAATTATAAAATAATAGAAAATATGATACGTCTGTTTTAGCTAAGGATGTGTAATACAGTGCAGATACAGTTTGTGTCCTGGGGTTAGACCACACACATGATAAAAGCTGCTTATTTTGGGGTTTTTTTTAGTCTCAATAAAAGAGGGCTAAGGTGATATTTTTTTATTCCTTGTTTCATGGAATAAAAATAAAAATGAAATTTTGTTCTCTTATTTAGCAAATAGTTTTGCCAAAAACATCCAGGAGAAAATATAAATAAAATTTTATTGGTGAATGTAAAATGGGATGGTTAATCGCGTCAAATTTATAATTAGGAAGAATTATACATCTTATCTTTAGAGATTTCAAGGCAATAGTTGCTGTGAAAAAAAAATAAAGAAAACGGCGGGTACGCTAATTGGCCAAAAATAAAATTTTAATTTAGTTCGAAATCCTCAATAATTGTGTCGGTGGGCTAAAAAAGGTATAAAAAAAAACTCACCTAATCAATATGAATGGAACAATCAAGTTTTGTATGGTAGAAATAATAAAGGCATTATCAAGGATTTCCAGGAATTTAGGATTAGGTGTATTTTCAAAATTTTTGATTGTTTCAAACACAATAATTGGTGGACTTGAAATACTGGTCAAAGGTTACTACTGTAATCTAATGTACTGTAACATACTAAATGAAGCTAATTTAATTTCTGCAGAGTTCAATTGATTGGATTTTACAGCAGATATTGGAGAAAAAAAATTGGGAATAAGGTAAAATGAATGCAGGGGATTGTGTTTCAAAAAATTGTGATGTCAGATTTCCATCAATATGAAGTGGGACTACAAACTTTTGATTTCTGTGAATCATTTCTGACACTGGTTTTTAAAGGCTGGCACAGTATGAATTAAGACGGATTGTTGTCTTATTTTATGAGTACAGTATATATGCAGAGAGACTGTGCTAATGACTTGAAGATGTTAAAATGATTACGACTATTATAGTATTATAGCAGACATCACCATTTAGCAGACCATTAGCAGGGCATAATGGACAGTAATAAAAACAAATTGTGTTCCAAGCACAGCAATGTTTAGACTTCGGGGTTGGCCTAGGATTAAATCCCTCTCATCTCTCACTCCAGGCATGTTGGTAAATTGGTAACCACATGATAAGGTATCAATATAAAGCTAGATATGTGGTTTTATTTTTTTCAAAACATCCCATTTTCTTCAATAGTATCTCCTTGGAAAAAAATAATAATTTTTTTTGTCCAAAAATGCTGAATCTAAATTTTGTGTCTGTCGGCTTTGGGCAACATAAATATTTGTTTCCATATACACAAACTGCGAATTACCTATATAGTGGGCACATGCACACACTTTTAGAATAAAGTTTTCATTTTGAAATGAGGCAGATTGAGAACATATCATTTCACTTAAAAACAATCCTTTAATTCCAACAAATTTATGTGTCTCTGCTTTGCAAACAATGTACCTGTAGTAAGAATGATAAATTAGGCACTGCAAAAAAAATGTCAATTGAAAAATAGAATTAGTATACAAAAAAAGTAAAACATTTCAAGTTATCCCAGGTTGAAAACAATAAAAAAAAACTATTATTGGTTACTGTAAATGTATGAGATTATGAGGAGATCATTATGTGGCAATTTTTCAAGCTGAAAATACTTTTCAGATTTAAGACACTTACAGTAATAGCAAAATTCCTCTCAGCATCTGTATAAAGATCATAGCACTATAAAACTCACATGGATGAAACATGTTTGAATTTAAACTTACAGTTAATGAAGTTACAGTTTCCGGATCAGAATCATCTTTGTCATGGTACAGCACAATATTCTCCTTCTTCCCGAAACTTTCTCGCACTCCAAGATGATAAAATAATGTAGCTTGCTCCGTGTTTACAGACATGTCAACAATTACCAGATCCGCATCGTAGAAGATGTCCAGGACCGTGGTCTGTCCAAAATCAAGGTGTTGGAAAGCCACGCATTGTATGTCCGCATTAAGGCAAGATAATTTAACATGTTCATAAGCTTTATGGCATGCTTCGGTGTTGTTGCTGAATATACAGGCAACCCTCATCATGATTCTTTTTGTCAACTGTGTGTAGTGGTACGTGTGCGACAACTAGAATAAAATTTAAAAAAAAAAACAAATTTTAAAAATTTGATTAGGCAGTGGATTGAGTCCTAACTTATCCATTAATATTAAATACAAAATAACATCCCATCAGAATTTAGGAATTTATTTAATTAAGACTGATTGTAACAATAGCCACTATGCTAAGCCTCATATCATAAATACAATCAAGTTTCACCGGCGTGGAGGAAGAAGTCCTTTAAGTCGAGTTTCCAGAGAATCGCTACAGTCACGACAACGTTTTCACTGCAATCCTTACACTGCGCCAGATTGTTATAGTAAGACCTGCTCGTGGAAATTTTGGCCTAGAAATCCATCTGTGCATTTGGAAAATAAGGGCTGATATCTGCACAGATTTTGCAGAAAATTAGGCTTTGACTCTTTAATATATAACCAATGCGGCAATTATGATTCCGTGTACCTATTTTCTTTGCGATTTTCCACGCAAATTTAAGATGATTTTTGAGATATCCTCCGCACAATTAAAAAAACTTTACAGTTGGGCATTGCAGTTTGGCATTGCGTAGCCTAGGAGGCCTAGCTGTCCCAGACACAATCGGGAAACTCTCTCCTCTGCTTCAACTGACCAATTTAATTAGCGTCGCCAAAGGAGTCGGCGATAGCGTGTAGAGATTCTTATGGAAACCAGACTTAGAAAACAAAATCGCAATGTCAAACCGATTACCCTATAGGAAAAGTCTAGGCTTTCCCAGGGATTGGTCAATCGAAAGCCGCCTGATTGGGTGACAGTCTCTTTAATGCCGCATAGGCTAGAGCCTATACCCACTTCCCAACTCTCCGCTTTTCGCTCGGCTAGGCCTAGGCCTAGCTGGGTACAGCAACAAACGTCATGCTTATGATTCTTATGTGAAAACACAGCTGTAATCAGAAAGATACAGATATATAAATACCTTTAGTTTAGATTATCCTCAACCATATCTCATTTTATATACGAATACATCATTTAGCCTACACATGAAATTCTTCAACATAGTCATAATTTTCACAGCAGCCAAGTTAAACATCATGCAAATGCAAAATGTTACAAAACACTTGCTTCGTGAACCACGATATTTACATTCGCGTCAACTCAGTGTGAAAACGCGACAACAACGTGCAACATGATCGTACCCCAGTATTTAATCAGACGTTGGACGTTACTATTACATAAATACATTATAAAAAAGAATATTTTTTCCGACGAGTCGTGGCTGACGACGGGGTTGGTGGGTTAGGATGGGGCTTGGTTTTCGATATCCCATCCCCACTGGTGCCTCCACTGCATGCCAGGGACGGATTTAGAGGGGGCGGGCAGGCCCCGGCCTCGCCCTACCTCTTGGAAGTAAAAAAAAAAATAAATAAATAAAAATAAATAAATAAAATAAAAAAGAAAAAGAAAGAAAAAGAAAACAATGATCGCCCAAAAGGCATCAGAGGTTATTTTTCAGAGAATTTTTTTTTAGAGAAATTTCGCTGGGGCATTCCCCCGGACCCCCTAGAATGGGCCTATTCGATCGGCCCCCACTTTTGGTCCCCTTCTGGCTCCCTTGTGGACATCTCTGGATCCGCCCCTGTATGCACTTATCATTAGCAGTGGCGTAACTAGGGGAGGGCGCGGGGGGCGCACGCACCCCAAAAAAATCCTCGCGCTCCCCAGTCTTCTCCCCCACCCCAAAAAATCACGATTAAGTAGTTAAAGATCACCTAAAATAACCATATTTTGCGAATTAGCGCCCCTCTCAACTGATCACCTTCTCCCCCCCCCCCTCCATCACCCCTACCCTAATTCAAGACTTCTAGATACGCCACTGATCATTAGTTCCTACGAGGAGAACTCCACCTTAATTTTGAACGAAGGTTACTTCTGTGGTTTCTATGTGGTTTCTAATGTGGTTTCTGTGGTTTCTAATGTTTACGCTGATGCATAGGCCTAGGCCTAATGGTCATGGGAACTAGGGAAAACAATCTTTACCCGGTCTTCAGGTGTGGAACTTCAGACGTAATTTTTCTACATATTATTCTGTGTAACGAAAAAAAAAATAGTGTTTCATTATTCACAGACGAATACAGGTGCGGACTCAGTGGGGGAGGGGACGACCCCCCCCCCCCCACACGTCACCTCCCGTTTTGCCACTGTTTTAAAACTTCAATGCATATCAATATTATGTATTGAAATAAGTGCTACTCAATTTCTATTCTGAAAATCACCCCACCCCGTATGAACAATTCTGAATCCGCCCCTGGAATAAGGGTTGTACATTGTACTTCTGAATCAAAATAATGAAAGGGATGGGTGTGGGTCCGGTAAAATATACTGTTGGCATGAGATACAAAAAAAAGCTGTATAAGAAAAAATATCAAATCAACTTTAGAATTGCTTGCATAAGACCCACCCTTAAACTGATTGGTTTCCGGGAAGTAAAGTGGCGTGGCTGTAAAGATTGGTATACTTTTGTTTTGTTTTATGGTTGGAAGCTGATAAATTATTATGACATACTATCTGCCAAAAAATCGGGGTGAAATTATAAAAAATAATCTAAAATCTTGAATAACTCATTAAAAAAAATAATATCAAAATATCAAATCCGGGCTTGATTTGAACGTAGCTTATGGCAGGCAACTATTAAAAGTTCTCAGATAACGGACGAAAGCTTGAAAATGTCACTCACTGCTGCTCAACGCAATACATACCCGAACAACCTTGGTGAGACGTCATTAGAAAATAAGGATTTGAGTTTCCAGACAACATGGAATCATCATGTTCGTACGATTGGAGGAAATTTAAATTTTAATTTGCAATGGTTTACGTGCATTTATTGGTCATACAAAGGTATGAATGATTACATGTATTTGATTAAATGTCCATTAATGGCGATTAAAGTGTTTTCTCGTTTTCATTTTCAGTGAAAGCTAATAAGATTCAGATACAGAACAGAATAAACTTTGGCCCTACTGAATGAAACGTACGAAGTGAGGAATGTCAATGACTTTAATTCGGAAATCTAACCCGGCCTGTCCATGTCAATGGGGCCTCGATGTAAGTGTGTGTATGACCTCCGTCAATACCTGTACTGTATAAGAAATGATTATGTTCACAGTAGGCCTATTTTGTAGGCCGGTTGCAAGGGTTATTGGTCTCCCTCCTTTGAAATCCATGGAACATCCGGTACGGCCGGTGGAGTGCGTCCAACAAAATAAAATGGAAACTATTAAAATTGTTAATAACAAATTAAAATCACATTTAATTTGATAAGTTATTCCAGTAAATTTAGGATCTACCGTATTAATATTATATTGTTCGCAAGGAAATGTTATTTTGAATCGATATATATATATATGTGTGTGTGTGTGTATATATATATAATTATATATATAAAACACAAACTCTCATTTACCTTTTGTTTGTACAATATAAATTTTTTTTTAAATATATAATCATATAATACTCTTTTCGTTATAAAACGTCGTGGTACTTTATGAAAATATACATTCTAAACGATAAAGAAGAAGAGGAAGACTCATTTACATACTATTGTACAGGAAAATAAAATAAAATAAAATCCCAGACCCAAATATGTCTTCAATAAAAAATCAAGGTGAAGTGAACATTTCTGTAGGCCTAATAGTTTGTCAACGTCTAGCTAAAAAGGTTTTGGTTTTTAATTTTTTTATGTAAATTGAAAAACTCAAGTAGAGGAAAAAGGCAAGACCCGAGAAGATAAGAAAAAGAATCGTGTGATCAGCCTGAAAAGAGAGAAAAGAACTAATGAAAAAAGGACAAAAACAACACACATGATAAAGCGAGGCAAAAACAAAAACAAATTGATTGCAAACCGATAAAACCGAGGCACAGCAGCAAAAAATAAAATAAATAAATAAATAAAAGAAAAAAATAAATAAACTGAAAGAGACATTAGCTAAATGGGAGGGTAATGAATTCTAAATTTAGGGCCCGATCTAATGTTATGCTGGAAATAATTAGTTCGATGAAATTCTAAATTCCAGCCAAAATAAGGGTTTATGTATAACAGTGTCATCTGGTATCGGTTAGAAGGCTCGGTTAGAAGGAGTTTTTTTAATTTGAATGCTAAAAAACGATTAGGTTTATCGTTTGATTATTGGCTTTCAATATTTCAAATATATTTTGGACTGGAATACATTATGTAGAGAGCTATAAAATTAATTTTTATTCGAATTAATAAATGAAATGAATGTTATGTGATGAATAGTTTTGAGCTTATATTAGGAAAACGAAATGTACCGTACTGTATACGAAGATCATAAAAAAACCGTAACCTAAATGTATAAGAAGAAGTTATGAACCAGCCGATACTCCATGTGTGTCGAGTGCACTGGAGCATGTCATTGAATCGCCCCCTAAATTACTTAGAGATCGGTGTAAGGTCCGGTTGTTTTAACTCAACTGTAAAGTAAGTTCTTAATGTCGTTATGATTTACAAGCAACATGATAAAAATCTTAAGAATTATTTTTCAATGTTCATACATTAAAATAGTTAGGATGTTGTACAGAAATCCTGTTAACTGCTGGCATCTGTTTGCCTAGCTAGGCCTAGGCCGATTTGAAGTTGCATCATCCATTTGTTGATGAATTGTAGGCCTCACACAGGGCAGTGAAAGAGGTGGCGCTTGGTTCCATGTGCATTGGGCGGATAGGCCTAGGCCTACGGACACTGAGCTTTTTCGTATGCAAAACCAACGGTGCTTATGCATTTTTCCTTGTTAATTTTAATAGCACTACAAACGACGCTCTTTGTATTTCATTTTTTGCTATTAGTAAGTTACATTTAAAAACACATTTTTTAAACAAGACTTATTCACAATCACATTGTTTTGCTTACACTTTTATTTAATTTTAGGTAAGATGGCTAATCCTGAAACCAAAAGGAAGTTGGATCTCATCCAAAGAAATTTACAGGTACATAGTGGTCATCCTGACAAAATATTATTTTATAAAATGAAAATAAATAAATAAATAAATAAATAAAAAACAAGTTAGCATCATCATAATTTATTGAAAAAAACATACAACTTTATTTATTAATATTAATTCTCATCCCACTCAGCAAGGTATTTGTGACACAGTGATACTCTAGTTTATAAACTAAATATCATTACAAAGTTTAGGAAATTGATTTGTTTAATCATGAAAAAATGGTTCCTTTAACAAGATTGTATACCCAGGACCCTGTGAGTGGAAGGCAATTCATCTTGACCATTGTGCATTACATCGGCACCCCACACCATTGCATCAGCAATTATTCCATTCTTAAGCAAACTCCCAAAGCAGTGTGTGTAATTGCGGGGATTTGGATTTTCACACACAAGAAAAATATGCATAGATTGTAAGGACATTACATTCAATTGACCAACAGAGCATGGGAAGAAAAAAAAGACCAAACATATATTTCATTTATATTGAAATTTGATTTTATTAAACAAATGCAATTTACAACTTTATATTAATGAAGGTTAAAATTTCTGGCATTAGATTGATAAGGAAAAAACTTATGATTTAAGAATAAATTTTAAATCAGAATTTGTACATTTTTTTTATTAAGTTTGCTTTGCACCTGGTCTCATTTGTAGGAAACACTAGGCGAAGATCGATTGACAAAGTTGCTGGATGATGGTAAAGATGTATCTATATACTGGGGTACAGCAACGACTGGTAAACCTCACATTGCTTACTTTGTACCCATCAGTAAAGTAGCTGACTTTCTAGAAGCTGGATGCCAAGTGGGTATTAATTTTATATGAAATGTATTGATTTTTATTTGATGGATTTGTGTACATTTCAATATTTTTTATGTTTAATGATGAATACTCTGTAATCTAATATAAAGCACTTCTTTCAAATAGGCACCTATAATAGTTATTATCTATTTTTAGTTATTAATTGTTAGTAGTATTTATTATTTATATGCCTATTATTGGAATCATTTCTTTAATTATTATTATATTTACTTTTCATTATTATAATTATATTAAAATAATATTACTACATCATAGTAATTGCTATTACCCCATTATTATTAATTATTATGATTTATTAACTTTTACATTAATATTAAATTATAACATATATTTATTGTTTTTGACCTTTAGGTCACAATACTTTTTGCTGATCTCCATGGTTACCTAGATAACATGAAAGCACCTTGGAGTCTACTAGAACTGCGTGTGCAATATTATGAAACTGTAATCAAGGCAATGCTGCAGTCAATCGGCGTGCCTTTAGAGAAACTATGCTTCATCAAGGGAACAGAATATCAGCTCGACAGGTGAGTGAGCCCTCTATCGGTACAATTCTATATGGAGAAGTGTAGAATAAAGTTTAATGATATAATAATTTCACTTTTAGTAAACATAACCAAATTAAAATAAATGCAAAAAATGTTTTGTTGAAATTACTTAAAACTTTGGTGTATTTTTTATATTATTTTAGAAAATACACTTTGGATGTTTATCGATTGAGCTCCATTGTAACTGAGGTAAGTTAGTTCATATGAATTGTTTTTTTCTATAGAACAAGTAATAAACTTAAATTGATTGATTGATTGATTAATTATCATAGTGTTCAAATATTTATTTATTATTGGACATTTAAATCTGTTAAAAACTTCAAAATGAATAATAAATATTCAGTACATCTTTTAGCCGATCACACAATGGTGCTCATCATGCATTGAGTAATAATAATCTCTAGTTTTCCCCCTTCTGTTGTTAGCATGATGCCAAAAAAGCAGGGGCAGAGGTAGTAAAACAGGTCGACCATCCTCTTTTGAGTGGGCTACTGTACCCTGGACTGCAGGCCCTAGATGAGGAGTACCTGAAAGTTGATGCCCAGTTTGGAGGAGTTGACCAAAGAAAGATATTCACTTTTGCAGAAAAAGTAAGTTGGCGTGAAATTGGACAACACCTGGTCATATGTTTAGGAGTACAAGTTGGTATACCTGGTGCCTTTCCACTAAGCCCTACCCCTTGGCTATTGTTCCAATAACACAAATGTACGTAAACATGTGTCCTGATTGGTCAGTTGTTAATTTGGTTGACACTCCGGAAAGATTCATTGGATAAGCTAATTACTACTAGCTCCAAAATTATGGTATACTTATCTAGGAGTTTATTACTATAGATTTAGTGAGTTGATATGGTTATATTTTTTTTTTTTGTACAAACATATTCAGTTTATTTGTATCAATTTCAAAAATTTTACAACTTAAAATTGTTTTCACATTTTTTTTCTAGTATTTGCCAGCACTAGGATATAAGAAAAGAATACATTTAATGAACCCAATGGGTAAGTTAACATTCAGAAATCAATGTACCTGTATTATCAAATCATAAACACTTAGTTAGCCTACATACTGTACAAGCGTATTTTTATATTGTTATTTGTATTTAATTATCTGTTGGTTTTTTACTATTCAGATGTATTATGAATTCTATTATACTTTTTTATTTTAGGCAGATTTCATTTTAATCCACTCAAATATTTTGTCAAATTCAGAGTGGACAAATACGTGTATAACATTTCATGTTGTCACCACCCTACAAAGATAACTAATATTGGTTTTTCTTCTTTCTTTATTTAGTACCAGGACTTACTGGAACAAAAATGAGCTCATCAGAAGAGGTAAGCATATTCAATAACTAAAACTGATCAGCTAGTCATAGAGAGTTAGTAGCTGATCCAGAGGGCGCCATATCTGCTTGAGAAAATACGTAAAATGTTGCAAATGATTAAAAATTGGATTGTATTATAAAGAAAATAACACTCTATTATTCTAAGATAATATATAAAAAAAACCCAATATTTTTACTTGTATAAAGAACAATTGTTAGGCTTAAGCAGGAGAGATTCTATTTTCCTTTTATTTTTGACAAGGATTCTAAGATTGATCTCTGCGATAGTGCGGCTTCAGTGAAGAAGAAGTTAAAGAAAGCATTTTGTGAACCGGGCAACATTGCAGAGAATGGCGTCCTAGCCTTCACCAAGCATGTGTTGTTTCCACTTGCCCGGGGAAAGCGTAAGAATAAGAATTGCATTATTTTCACTTGTAAAATTGATAATTTAGTTTTTATACAATATTTTTTATTAAATCTATCAAAAAAAGGTCCTCCATGAATGCTATAAACAGAACAACAATGGTTCAGAAATTATCACTGAAGTACAATAAATCCACAATGAACAGTTTTTTTTTCAATTTCATGACATGGACACCATGGCAGTAATAAAATTTAAGAAAGAATTTCATAGTTGGAATTCAAAGAGAGAATCATGTCTGATCATACATGTTTCAAAATATTTATAAACAATAACTAGTTGGTCTTACATAGCACATCATGCCAACACTTCTATGCACTTTAAAAATTGATGTCTCACATGTTGTGTCTAATTACATTTTTCTGTCTTCTTTATAGCATTTTTGATTGAACGCAAAGAGGAGTTTGGAGGAAACAAATTATTCAGTGATTATGAGACACTTGAAAAAGAATTTGCAGAAGAGGTATGGTGTTGTTTTGAATATATTACTTGGAGCTAATAGTTTTTTGAACAATGAGACACTAAAAAAAAAATTGTTTGGTAAGCATGAATGTAAGTGAGAAAATCCTTGCTACTACTGTACAACATTTATATTTAAAATGTTTAGTTATGTGCAGCAGTGATGGTAGTTGTAATGTGTGTAACAGTGATATTGACTCAATAATATCTATGGTGATGTTACCATGACAACAAGGATGATAATGATAATTACACCATTGCATGGGTTACATATTATAAATCTCAAAATATAATGAATATTGTTTATGAGCTAACAAATTTCTAATTTTCATAGTTGGTTCACCCTGGAGACCTGAAACAGGCAGTAGGACGAGAAATAAATAAACTTCTTGAGCCAATAAGACAACAATTTGAAAAGCCAGAGTACAAGGAGTTAGCAGCAAAAGCCTATCCAGTTGAACCAAAAACAAGTAAGATAAAAACCTTTAATCAATAGGATTTTGTTGCAGTTAGACTATTTTAAGTGGTCACTGATAAACTATATAGTCACAAGGTAGATACATTGTAGTATTACATTCAAAAAGAATATTTTTTGTGTTAAATATAATAAATTATACATTTATATACATTAATGATGAGAACAGTAACTAGTTAAATTTCTTTTTGTTTCTTTTTACAGAAGCAAAAAAAGGTGGAAAGTCAGGGGCAAGTGAGGCCAGTGAACAACTGACCCCAGCAAGACTGAACATTAGGGTGGGCAAGATCGTCTCCGCTGAAATGGTAAGTCGGTCTGAAATACTAACAACCCTATTAATGAACCCTACAATTATTGTACGCTATGATACAGAACTTATACAAATTATTGATTAAGTTAATAATATAGTACTTATATTTTACAGATACACAACTGGTGGTTGATATTGCTAATTAGTCATTTCTGAAAATAGCTATATCCTCGGTTTCAATAGATTTTTTATAATTGCTATTTATATAATACTTAAATATTATTATTCTGTATTTGGAAATCTTTGACCAATTATGGTATTTTCTATTTTGATTAGCATCCTGATGCAGAGTCCCTGTACCTAGAGAAAATTGATGTTGGGGAAGCTGAACCCAGAACTGTGATAAGTGGCCTGGCTGGAAAGGTACCCCTTGAGCAGTTGAAGGATAAGATGGTGGTTGTTTTATGCAATTTAAAGCCAGTGAAGATGAGGGGTATTGAATCTCAAGCAATGTTGCTCTGTGCTGTAAGGTAGGTAGAAATGTTGAATCCATAAAAATATTTAGAAAAATTTATGTGTATATATATATATATATATATATATATATATATATATATTTAATTTGTTCTCACCGAACCATGACTTTTTAAGGGATGCTCTATAAAGACTCCTAGAAAAAAAAAAAATTTAGCCGGAATTTAAAGAAATTAAGGATTTAAAAAACTAAAAAATATATATACTATAATTGTGTTGTTTATTTCTACACAGTGAGGATGGCGCAATTGAACCACTCTCGCCTCCAGAGGGCAGCAGTCCTGGAGAAGTAGCTTTATTTGAAGGGTTCAGTACTGAGCCAGATGCAGAACTTAAGCCGAAGAAGAAAGTATTCGAGAATCTGCAGGTGAGTATGCCATGTGGCCTACTACATGACAGTCAATCAGAGGTTTTCTGTAGAATTTTTATTTCCAATCAACTGTTATCAGGCACAATTTCATAGCAGGTAAGGAAGTTCCATAGAACTTAAGAACTCCTGTCTTGCATTTTACATTATCATTAGTCTTTTTCTAAAATGTTTTTTCCAGGTCGACATGAAGACCTCAAGTACATGCATTGCACAGTGGAAAGGGCATCAACTAGCTACCAAACTTGGACCTATTACAGCACCCTCTCTAAAAAATGCCTCAATAAGATAATAGTGTAGTACAGTACTACAAGGTTTTTAATATGTAATGCAATTAATTGCCCTACCTGCCAATGCGGTGTAGTGTTCAGTTAATGTCAGTAGCGTATCTACTCAATGGCCCAGGGGAACACACCCTTAAAAAATGCTGGTTCCCCTTCCCCAAATGGAAGTTTGCTGAGCTAAAAATTACCTCATATATTTCTACAATGACATTTAAGCCTGTTCCATGTTTGTACTCAAATTTCAATGGCAAAAGGTACAGTTGAAATGGGGAGCACTTGCCAAAAAACAAATTTTCAGCTAATGCTATCAAATTCCACCTAATTTATCATGTCATTTTGCCTGGTACAACACCACCAATACTGTACTTAATACTGTATTAATTGCATTTTCTACACTGAATTTTTTAGAAAAGACTAGCAATTGCACTATACCATCTGTTTCAGTGATGGGGATACAATCATTATCCTATTTATTATGAATTTTACACTGTGATGTTAAGTGTTGAAATGTATTGGATACTCCCCAGGTAATTTGGGATTTTGATCGCTGATTAAGTGAAAAAAAGCTATCGTATAAGTTTTTCCACATATTGAGCGCTTTGTGACTTCTGTAGAAAGTGCTATGTAAATTGAACTACTGTACACTACATAACATTACTTTGAAAAGAGGTCTTGGAATTAGAGGGATACAGTATTTGGATGGTGAACTGTAATTTCTACTTTGCCAGTGGTGGCAGTGTCAAATATCAAACAAAATGCATTGTGTACAGTACAATTTATAATATTATGTGTAAAATTCATATCAAATGAAAGAAGATAAATAAAAAAGAAATCTATGAATGGGCATTTGTGTCTCGTGAATTGTCATACAAAGGACCTGAACGAATAAAACACAATTTCGGAAATGTTTTTAACAAATCAGGAACATTCTACATAAAGCCCCTCTCCTACTACGATTCGGAAATCTCTCGAGAACTCTTATCTACTCGTAGCAGCTCTGAACTCATGGTGCTAATTTTGAATATTTTCAAAATTTGCATCACGAGTAGATAACTCGTAGGTAGAGTACTTGGGGTACTCCTACCTAGCACGTACGCTACTCTGGATACTCGTCGGTGTTTTGTCATCTACGAGTTTGATGTGAGCACCGCGAAATGAGTTTGAGTACGAGCGCACTGAGTTGGCTCATACCTAACTCGTAGTTAACTTGGTGCTCTGCTCGGTATAATTCCTACATAACTCGTAACTAACTCCATAACATGTAATCTCATATAGGACCTTTCCAAAGATCACATGTTTTTAACATGGTTTTTAACTCGCCAATTATAGGATATAAGGCCTAAAAAATAGTTTGTTTTCCCTTCATTTTTTAAAATAATAAAAATAAAAGGGGCGGGTGTTAAGTGTTTACTCAACAGATGGAATAAAAATAAACCACAGTTGACATTTTGCAATGAATGTAGGCCTAGAATAGCAATATCTTACATCAGACAACTTTAGAAAACGTTTTAGGGCATCTGGTAAAAAATAAAGATCAATTCACTCACACTTTTTTTGAATTGTAAAGAAAAAAGTTAAAAAAAAAAAAAACTTTTTTATGTTTTTTTGTTTTGCCACCCCTATTTTTTTTAGGCCTAATGATAAAAGAAGTCTGTTTATGAGCATAGACAGTGAAGCTGTTTTTAGTATACAAGGGGAAAAACCCTGCTGTTGCGGAGTTTGAAAGCTATACCACTATTCTATATAATTCCACTTGGAAAAAAAAACAACTTGTACATTTTAAATTTATAAATATCCAAAGCGCTTTACACAAAGATGTTATTCGACTTGCAGAATTTACAAATGTTAAATTATGTACAACTGGATGTAATATGAAAATACACCTGCTAAGCAAAGTTTCACTATATTTAATATCAAAGCTTTGATTCAAAAACAATTTACATTCGTTAATAAAATATCTCTATAAAATCTTATTCACATAATGTTTAGCTACATAAAAATAACAAGCAAAAATACTGTAATACTTAATTGACCCTCCATAATTTTAATTATTTTTACAAGAGTACAAAAGAAATGATGGGAAGGGGGAATTATCAGTACATGTATTCATTTGAAATTTCAAATGACAATCTCAAAATAAAAACAACCATCAATGTGAGGGGCCCACAAACAAAATTTGGATGACCTAATCAAATGTTACTGTACGTATGTATGTATAAATCTACATATTATTTTAAACTCTGGTGTAACTGAACAACATGCCGGATGATTCTAAAGTTGGGAAAACACTCCGTTGTATGGCCGTCAAATCCAACTCCCCATCCTGTCAGTACTAGACGATGCTACACCATCTGATAATTGTCAGTGGCAATCTGAACAAATTGTCATTAAAATTTATCCATTAGGCACATTCTCTAAAGAATTGTGTCGTCTGACAACTGCCGGACCAGCGAGTGCCGAGCTTAACAGAATATGCAATATTTACTGCCAGGCTTTTTCTTCATATCTTGAGGAGCTAACCAGTGAAGTATTTTCCTGTTTTGCAAATAAAACATTTCAGTGTATTTGAAGATGAATATAGTCTCATTTTATTTGGTTGGAATTTCAGTTGGAATATTGTAAACCTGATAGAAATTTGTCAACATCCATATTCTTTAGAAATCCTTTTCTTTTTTTGTTTGATTTCTGTAAGTGAAAAAAGTAAATAATATTTATGAAATCAGATTTTTTTAAAGATAAATTATGACAATTTTTAAAATAGAAAAAAAAACCATAATTTATATCTACCTTAGATTTTTCAGTATCTTCATCTCTTTTTCTCTTCTTGTCAAGCCTGACATCATCATCATTTACTGCTAGATTTTTCCTTGGTGATTTTCTTGGACTAACAACCTCAGGTGCTAAGACTACAGGTTTCTTAGTTTCCGGGGTGACTGGTTCCGTCATAACTACCTGTCTACCTGCTTCTTGTATATTTTTATTTGGTGACATATAGGAGGCCATATCCATGAGAAGTTGGGCAGCTTCATTCACCTCCTCATCAATATTATGACTAACTTCTGGTGAATTCACAGTAATGCTATCTACTTCTCCAAACGACACCCGTTTTAACTCTTGTGGACTCTCAGTCTGTTTAAGAGAACTCTTGAGTTTATGATCTTTTTTGGATGGAGAATCATTTTTAATTTTATCAGCACTTTTCCTTGTAGCCTTGGATTTCCTTGGCGATTTCTGTGACGGCAAAGTCTGTTTAGTCTTGCTCTCTTCCGATTTCTTAATCTTGCTGCGAGGAGATTTTGGATTATCAGTTTGTGTCTTCCTTCGTGGAGATCTCCTTACAGTTGACTTGCTTTTTGAGGGACTTTTCTGAGCTTTCACATTTAATTTATTCGGCGATTTATCAAAAAATTGACTTGTAGTACTGGTATCTAGTATAGGCCTTTTTTTCAAAGGTAAATCTTCACCTAATTTTGTTGGTGTTTTAGTCTTGATTATTTTTTGTTCTTTTACCTCGTTGGATTTCTTGTTTTTGGGTGGCGACTTCTTACTTGTTTTCTTTGGAATCGGTTGCCGTGTGGGAGCATCTGATTTTTTATTACTCTTTCTTGCTTTTGTCAATTTTTTCTTTGGTTCCTTAATTGAAATTTCTTCATCAAAATCAAGGATTCGAACATGGGATTCCTTGGAAAGATCTTGCTTTCTTGATCTTGAATGAGCTTTAGTTGCACTTCCCAGGCTGACCTGCAGATCTGGACAAGCAGAGGATTGGGTATTATCAGAAGAAACCTCTTCGAAAGATGTCACACCATCTGCCATTGTTTTTACAATTACTTTCACTGGTGTTGGCATGATATTTACACAACCCTGAGGACTAACATTTTGGATGGATTGAAGATCCATCAAGTCGATAGTTTGTAGTTTCTTTGTATTCTTCTTGTCGATAATTTGAACCTCAACAGCTGATGTGAAGGCAGTATTTTGTGAACATTGCTCGGAACTGACAGGAATTGGTCTTATTCTTCGGCTACTACGGTTTGACTTTTTGCCGTGTCCTGAAACAATTTTCGTTGATGACTTTGCATTCTTTTTTCCATTAACTACTTTCTCTTTTCCTGTCGGAGCAGAATCTACTTGCCCACAAGCATTGTCTATTTCTGATCTGCTTGGTACATGGTTAGTGATAACATTTGCTTGATTAGAATTGGCAAATTGCCAGCTGGGTACTACATTAACCACTGTTCTTTGCTGCCCAGCAGGTACAATCTGATTGACAGGTTGTGAAGATGAGTCAATCGGTTGACATACAGGAAGGATTGGAAAATTTGATAATTTCTCAAAAATATTTGAATTTTCATGGTTGCTGTCACCATCATATGGAACATATGTCACTGGAACACTGGTTGATATATTTCCAGAAGATCCAATCAGGAGAGGATCAATTAGACAAGGGATGTTAATTACCTGGTCACCAGATGGCAGTTGCAAGTCAGGTGGCCTTATGTGTGTTGGTTGTGCCCATCCAGGAACATTTGACCTTATTTTTTTTCTTGGATCCATCACAATAATGGTTTGTGTGTCATCAGTTACTTTTTTTTGACGGATTACAGAGTTATTTCCATTGAAACCTTCCACAGGACAGCTGTATATAACTTGAGATGGTTGTGACTTCAATGAAATGTTAAATGTGGGTGGCACTGACAATTCTACAGTCTGAACCGGAGGATCTGTTTTTGTTTCTATTTCTGATGTTTTTAATCCATCACTGAATCCATTTGAAGACACATCTGTCTGTTTATTAGATGTTGAAATGTCCTGATGTGAGGATGCTACAATACTTGGTATTGTTACTTGCTTAGCCTTTTCAGGTGATTTTTTTGCCGTACAATTGTCCTCTTTCTGGTTCATTTTTATTGGAGATCTTGATTCTTGCATAGCAGAAGCAAGAATACTGGCTGCTATTGAGACAGTAGTTACATTTTCTGTTTCATCTGAAAGTGTTTCAGATAAATTTTCTCTCTTATTTCCTCCTGCATTCACTTCTAGGACACATTCTGCTATGGCATCACAACTCAACTGGTCTACTGGTTCATCAGTATCAGGAAATGTTTCAAAATATTTCAAATCTGAAATTCCTACTTTTCCTGAGCAATCAATTTTCTGTGCAGAAATGTCTTTATATTCATTAGCAAGAACACTTGGAATCTCTTCCCCATCTTCTACAATTGACTTCTTGCTTGAAGTATCTGTGCGGTTGGTATCACTAGGTATAGTAATATCTCTTATTTCTTTTGACAATTCTACAACTGTTTCTGACAATCTCTTCGGTTCATTGGCAGGGCTTTGTTTTTTAATTGCCATAGGAGGGCTTACTGAAGTATTACTTTCTCCAGAAACAACAGCTACACTGTGAGAAAGCTTAGAGTTCTTTGGTGACTTATAACTTTCAGATTCAGATCTACTAGGTTGAATGTTTCTAGATTTTCTGGCCATGTATGGCGAAGTTCGAGCACAAGAGTCCGTTTTCTTAGGCGTCAGCGATGTCATCATCAGAATGCTAGAGGTTTCTGTGAATAAAATGATGCAAGAATAACAAATCAAGAGAAATGCTTATTTTGAAAAATCTATATAAGAAGTCTAAAAGAGAATATTAACAAGTTTCAATAAAAATTACCTAAAACATCTTTTTTAGCTGGTTTCCGGGACTTCCGCCTGTGTCCAGTGTTGTCTGGTACTTCATTAGTTCGGTCTTCTTTGGCAACAGCTATACTGTCTTTTTCAGAGGCCTTGGGCTCCTTCATCGAAGACTTAGCGGGGAAGGACTTCTCTGGCGAGTTTTGGACAACAGCTGAGTTATTGCATTCATTCACTGTACATGAAGGTTTTGTAGGTGATTGGCTCGGTATTTTCTTTTCTTGAGATTCACTTGGCAATTCACCTAATTTCAATGGGTTATTGAAATTAAAATTTTACGAAATATAAATCATATTTAAAAATAATGAATACAAAATACAAATAAATAAAAACCAACTACTAATCTGCTAAAGAAATATCAAGAATATATATAAGGCCAAAAAAAAAAAATTTGTAATTTTGTGTTGGCCACACCCGACCAACCCAAATTTTACAAAATCCAGTTTTGGCATTTTAGATCTTTTTTTTTTTCCCCTTGACTACAATGAACAATATATTTTTTTTAAAGATCAAAGGCTAAAATAGGTCAGGCTCGGGGGCCAAGGCCTCGCCTATTTTTCTGGATGGTACGCGATGCGAGTCCAAAATTGTTGTATTATTTGTGTATTTTCTACTTTGTAGGCGTAAACAAATTTTTGGTTGTTAAAAAAAATAAAATAAAGTTTTCCTACCGACCTACCCATTTTTTGTATATTCCCAAAACGTGGCTAACACAAATTTTTTTTTTTTGGCCTAATGGTATTTATTCAATCATAATAAAAAACATAAAACATGGCAGCCCACAGGCTGAATTGCGAATTACATTAACATCAAACATCAAAAGGTCTAAACTAACAGAAGTACAAAGAAGAATTACAAAGCAAAATACGAAACCACTGCACAATCAAAACAATAAAATTATGAATAGGCCTAACATTATTTAAAAAAAATTATATTAAAATTGCAGAATAATTTAATTAAAAGAGAAACATTGAGAAAATTACATCATAATCATATTAATTACAGTACATTGAAGTTGATGAACAGTAGAAAAATTACATTAAATTTACCTAACAGCTTACTTACCCAACATATCTGTTTTATCTGGTTTCAGGGTCTTTTGTCTGCATTCAGCGGTGTCTGCAAAATCAAGACTTTGGTCACCATTGGCAAGAATTTTACTATGTTTTTCAGAGGATTGGTTGCACAGAGCTTTATCTTGAAAGCTGGTGGTAGCCTTCTCCGGTGAGTTAGGAATCATAGCCGAGTTGCTGCATTCATTAAATAAAAATGAAGGTTTTGTGGGTGATTGGTTCTGCTCATTGCTTTCCTGATTGGTACTTAGTACTTGGTCTGAAAGCAACATATATATTTAAAATTAGCATTTCAGAAAGAAGATAAATCATTCTATTTATCTACAATAAATAAATTCTAGAGAATGCATCACAATGCCTAATTTAAATGCTATATAGGTTGAGTTTTTTTTTTTTAAATCCAATATTTCACACAAAGGTACCTCTCGGCAATCTTAAGCCTTAGTAACAAGATACATCTGAAAATATCATTATAAAATAATGAAATTACAGTAGCACTTGGCACAAAAAGGAGAAAATAACATTTTAAAGATACAGATTGAAAAGCTCATTAAAATGGATCTGATCAACAGACATTTCATAAAATAAAATATGCAAGTTGATTAATATTAAATTTAATAGTCAATATCTAAAAGGATACAAGAAGGGTATTTATTCAACAGTCCGTTATTAGGCAGAAAAAAGTTTTCTCATTAAAATTTTAATTAAAAGTCAAAAATTTACATTAACATAAAAATTACACAATCTAAATATGGAGGTTGAGTTTGATACTGTTGCATGAGACAAGAATTATATAAAAATAGCATTCACCTTCCAAAGATTCTCTTTCCTTTTGTTGTAGGTTCTCCTGCAAGAAATCTTGTTTACTAACATTGAATAAATTAAAAAGTCCTTCAAAGGCTGGGTCAATGGCGGTCATCTCTACAATGTCATGAATAGTGTCCTCGGAAAGATGGGCATCCAAGAAGCTGTCGCTGAAAATTTTCGGATTCTCCACTTCCTGCTGTTCTTCAGTTTTAAATGGAGTTGAAACGATTGGTTGGTTGTTATCACTATAAATAAACAAGATAACTCAAATTACTGAATTACTAATATTTTATGATTGTCACCTTATTTGATGGTGGTTGTTTAGGGTATTAATAGAAAGTATTGCAGTTATGCAACATAGTTTTTTTAACAGTCACTGAATAGCTGATTAGTGTAGATTAATGTAATATGTTACATGCAGTTTCAATACTGCACAAGAAAATCCCTGGCTGTGCAGAATTGAAAATGCGCAAAGAAATTTATATGGAGTTTTGAAACTGAGGTCTAGCCTATTGTTTACCATTATAAATTCCAAAATTACATATTGTCTTAATCTCCATTATTTTCAAAACAACTGAAATAATGTAAATGCAGTCTACGTTCCTAAATGAATATAATAATCAATATCTGAAAATGACACATTAGCAAAAATACCACAAGCAATGTTTTATAAGTTGCACATGGAGTGGTGTACACATCACAGCACAGCTATTAACCATCTCGCATCATGTGGGACGGTCCCGCATTTCAATGTGATTTTGGATGAAACACGCATTTTGCAGAAACACATGCGTGATCATAAATTTGTCACGCATTTAGCACAAGTCTATGGGTGATAACTAATTATTATGAACTCATGGGAAAATGTATTTAAAATGAGAAGAAAATGGTTTTATTAAAAATATAAAAACGGTCATGCAGTAACTTGAGTCGTTAGAGAGCTTTCGTTATCTCGTTCAAGAATCAATTCACTGAGAAAATTTCTCTTTTTCAACCAAAATAACTTAGCCAACCACGCACTTAGTAAAATGAGGCACGTGCTGTCTTGTGCATTCATTGTTACAACCAACCATTGATTATGTGACTCAAACCAGACCTCCACCGGGGCTCTGCCCCTGAAACCCGCCAACTGGTGTAGTCACGTATTTCAAACCTCTCAGATTGGTTACTAGGCCACAGCCTTGCAGTCTGGCCAACGCCATAAGGAAGATAGGCACTCTGGCCAGCGAGCAGCCTAAAGCTTCAATTACTATCACTTGCAAAATTCAGAAATATAACATATTTTAAAATCTTGGTTGAAACTCAACACACCTTGGAAGGGCTTTGTTGATGTTTTCCGCAAGTTTCTGTTGTAAGTTTGAGTCGTTGAGCAACTTCTCAAGAAGCGTAGGAAATTCTCTGATATCCTCATCAGCCAGGCTTAAGTTAGGCTCTTCCACAGACTTCACCTTTAAACTTCTAAAACATTAGACATTTTTAAAAATTAATCAAACTTTCATTATAAGGTATGCAATAGAGCTTTCATAAAACTATAATTTCTTATATATTTCTTACTGAAATTTAGTTATTAGAAAATAAACACAAAAGTAAAAAAAAAAACAATGGAATTATTTTAAAAAAAATTAAATAAATAGCAATAAAATAATGTCACAAATAAATCATGCTTTTATAGTCAGTGGGTAGGCAAAACATAATTACTTTAATGGCAGTTATTATGAGGCTCTACTTAGTAGAAACAAAGAGGTTTTGGCAGATTACAGACCCATTATTTATGACCTCACAACTGTATCAAATAACCCGAAGGTATGTACCATCAGAAGCTTAATGATCTTGGGCGACCATACACATACGAATATGGTAGTCTTTAGATACCCACGCCACTAAATTTAATTTAGTCTTTGTCCTTCTGGGCGCATGACTCAAGAACTACTGGAGAGTCACACGCTGACAATCTCGGTCCTCAAGTTTGGTGATGATCAAAAGACGCAGGTTTTATAATGTTATTTATATATTTTCTGGCCGCAACAGACATAGCCAACTGGAGCGGATCATTATGGCTGGTTTGGCTAGGCCGAGCTGACTCAAGCGGATTGACCATGGGCCAGAGTAGGCATGTGTTAAATTTTGGCCGGCGGACTGGAAGTGGTCTGGCCAGCGTGCAAACTCACCCGATTGATGGGCTTGTCGCACAAGGCCTAGAATGCTAGGCTTTGTTTGGCTCGACTCGAGTAGATCAACTGTGGGCCACTATTTTTTCAGTACACAGATATGGCGAGGGTTTGTAATCTTGATTATCTTGTTGCAATTTTTTTTCATTTGATTTTGCTTTTTATTATTTTATGTAACATTATTTTTGTAATGTTGATACTATTATTAGACCTCAAAGACTTGAACAGTGGATAAAATTTTAATTGTAATATACAAAAAAATACTTTATGCCCAATAATACAAAAAAAAAATATATGTTCTAACAAACATAAGCAATTACTTCATGGACAATTTTAAGGTTAACTAAAACTATCACATACTTACTGAATTTCTTTTTCAGATGCTTGCTGCTTCTCTTCATCAGCTAAGGAATAATAAATTGGATAATAGATATTTATAAAATGCCATACCAAAATTGATGAACATAAAGAAAAAGTCAGAAAGTAGTTTCAAAATAAACAAGTTTATCAGATTTGAGACCTGTAGAACAGAAATGGTGCTTCAAAGGATAAGAGGTCTGAACAGACAAATAGAACATTGACCACAAGTTGAGGACTTCTGCGTGTTTGAAGTCTGTGTACATGGAGAAAAATTAGATACTGTAAAATAATATGATGTTGTTTAAATGAAGAAATGCAGAAAAATGCTGTCTTAAAGCCATAGTTACAATATCAGTGAAAGGTTTGATCATCAGATCAAATCAAAATCATCAGATATACTGAAAGCAGTCTCCAAAGCATCTGTATTCCTAATCTAATTCAAACAAAATTCTACACATTTGTATCTTACAATCCATAATTCATGTTTACAAATTTAATTTACCTGTTGAAAGCTGATTGGTCGGTGAAGTGTAGGCCGGAAGAGCATATTCCATTGGCTCAGGTTCCTTTATGTTTCGATTGGCTGCAGACTGAATATTCAACTTGGACTGGTGGGATAGATTCTCAAGGAAGTGAAACTCACGAGCACAGCTGAAGTCAGCAGGATGTTTAACCACTCTATGTCCCTGTGTTGTCTTAGGTAAGTGTTCTGTTGCTGTTGTTGTACAATTAAGAGTAGAGGCTGTGAAGATAAATTCTATATGAATGATGTTTTACCCTACACATTTGCCAGACATGCAATGGACCGTTCAGCTAAGCCACGCCCCTTGGATACTGTTGCTAAGGTCCCACAAGGCGACAGTTTTAAAACATACGAGAGCACGTGCGTTTGTGGGACAACACGTGTGTTTGTGAGACGCGCGTGTATTCCTATCGCTGTTCTGATTAGTCAGTTGTTAAGTTTGATTGACACTCCGGAAAGGTCTATTGTACTGCATACTTAGTACATTCAAAATACCATAAAATATATTCTATACATATTAATTCACTATTTGTCTGATTTTCTATTTCATCAGTAACGTCTTCCGTCTTGCGACATAACGCTCTTCCCTATTGTATACTTAATAAAATACCTAACAGTAGGTTGATCATTGTGTTTTAATATTATAGTTTAGAGATTATAATAATAACATATCTAAACAATAGTATTTATAAATGTATAAACAGTAAACTCATGAACATAATAGTGGACAGAGAGGTGTTAGTCAGGTTAAGGTATAAAACACAACATAGATAGTATTTTACTGACTAATTCATTACACAAGCTTTTGCCAGTATTCTATGGTGGCTTCATCAGGTGCATTAGACTACATTTAATGAAGCCAGCAATGCACTGCTTGGCTATGGATCCCCAGCCTCAATTTAAAATTGTACAGTAAACCAAAAATCAAATTTACCTTGTAGTAACTGACTTAATTTGGCATTCTGACCTATGGAAACATCTGATGACCTTTGTACCTGGGGGCAGAATGTGTCGGGCGGATCTACAACAATAGCACCAGATGGAATATCAGAGTAAGTCTTAGAGATACATATAGGAACAACTGGACTTTGTTCAGTTAAGGTGGCAGTCTTAGCCTCTTTATCCTTAGCCTGTTTGGCCCGTAGGACTCGTAGCTTATGGAAAGACAGAGCTAGATGGGAAAAAAAATGAAAACAATATATAGAATCTGGAAACCTTCTTTATGAATAAATCCAGTATCATCAGCATCGTAATGAAAAACACTACCAACTTCATTATATCTTTATACTCACTATAGACTGCTAGATGTTTATTCAGAATTTTTAACTGATTATATTTTTGATATGTCTTAATTTGATAATGAGGTGTTCCATTTACAAGCAATATGTTTCCGGAATTTTACTTTTCTTTGACTGCTAAAATATTGTAATATTATCTATGATTATTGTATGATTTATCTACTGATGTTCAAAGAAATAAAAAAAAATTGTCATTGTTATTGTCACCAAAATTTGTTTGTCTTGCCCAAGCACAGCAACATTTGGAAACTATGACCAGTCAGTCCGCCCACAATTTTTTAATATTATAGACTCAATTCTTGAATTTAACGTCAACCTAGACCCGTAATCATGTTCATGGAAAGGGGGTTTCCTATAGGCCAAATTTAACACAGAAGTGTTTCTTTAATAAACAAATTTATGATAATATACTACTACTGTAATAAAGTGGTCAAAAAAAGAGGGGTGGGGGAATGGTGCAACCACTTACCACATGCATTTTGGTTGTCATCAATGGGGCTAAAAGCCATGGTTAAGGTATCAAATTTAGTTATGAAAGTCTGAAACATGGTCATTTAAAATCCCATACAAGTAGTTTGAATTTCACCTTAAATATTTCACCTAAATATTCCCTAGCATCCACACCAAACAACCACCACTTTTTACATTACTGTCATCTTAATCAACACCACCAACACAATATTTTCTGCCATTATCATCATTACCCTGTCATTTTCTTTGCCACTGCCATCATCATCTTTATTAATTATCAAAGCATGTAATCAGATAAAATGTCTTACTATTTTGTCTTCGACACTCCAACTTGCTTACATAGGAGCCACTATGCAAATAACTAAATGAAGAGAAAAGTAATTCAATGAGTGGAATAATTAAAGGAAAATATGTACAATGCTATTATCAATCACAAAGTATATATTTTACACACTCATAATAACTGATTTTGCATTTCAAATAAAATAAATGATATCCCAGAATGTAACTCACCTTTCATTTTCCTTTGGTCTTTCTAAATTTTCAACCAATGTCGTCCTTTGGGTCTTTTGTTTCTTTTTAGCTGAAAAAAAAACCATTTAAAATTATATAAAATATAGGCATAGATGCATATAGCTAATATTATCATATAACTCAGTAGAGAGCATATCTCCGCCCACTTTCTATAAAAAAAATTCTGCAAAAATATGTTCCTTCTTTCCAACCACCAACCACAATCTACTTAAAAAATATTACACTAACACAAAATTTTCATTTAGATGAGTTGTTTAGTTTAGTTCTGATCCACGTTTTGCTTTGAATGGCCCATAATTGACACTAAAATATAATCACTTTACTTTTCGAATGCCTTTTATTGTTATCAGTTCACCTGCCAATTCCTCACATGTTCTGGCTTAACTTACAGGCAAATTTTACTCTTATAGCTGACAAACAAAATACATGCAATGAATTGGTGTTGAAATGGAAATATGAGGATTTGATTTTTAGCATCACATGTATAAATGTTAAGATGAATTAAAAATATGCAAAAAAATGTTAACATTTCTTCATCAAAACATGACAAACTTATCTTGGCCATGTCATTTAGGGCCATTGATTATTTTAGAGATATTTAGGTCTGGGACCATAGGATTTTAAATGACCCTCAAATCCACACACAAATTTGTCGTACACAAAGAAAAACAATACGAAAACAACAAAAACATGACACACACACACACACACACAAACTTAAACAACTGGAAACATATATCTCCTGTGGAGATAATAACATATAATTTAAACTTGTGCACATTAAGGAAATAAATCAATTTTGTATCTTGCTATAAATAAACTCATTTAAATAATTCACCTGGTGAAGTCTGATTGGCTGGTGGAGTGTATGCTGGAGGATCATAATATTCCATTGCTTCAGCTTCATCTGAGTCCTGATTGGCTATCGATTGATTATTCAGCTTGGCTTGGGTTGATGAATTCTCAAGGAATTGAAAATCGCGAGCATAGCTGAAGTCAGCAGGATGTTTGACCACTCTATCAGTCTGTGTTGCCACGGGCGACGACTCCGTTGCAACTGTTGTACAATTAAGAGTAGAGGCTGTATAAATTTAAACAAACAGTAATTACAAATCAAGTGATAAACTCAATAAAAACTCATGAAACTATTACATGAATCCATTATACAATATACAGTTAAACTTGCCTAAGTCGACTGTGCCTAAGTCGACTGCGCCGTCGAAGTCGAATAATTTCTAAGTCGAATAATTTCTAAGTCGATCTTATTTTACATGCCAAATTGTTGTGTTTTCCATTAATTAACAATCTGTAAGTCAAATTTTATCTAAGTTTAACAATATTTCAGTGGCATTTTGGATTCGACTTAGGCAAGTTCAACTGTATGGTTAAATTTTTTATGGGTGGCTTCATTGAAAAATCCAAATTAAACTAGTATTGTATTTTACTTATTTTTTAAAATATACTTCTTATATATAACTTTGAGAGTTTTGCCACTTACAAGATGGAACTGATCTATATTTTATTATGTGACAACTATATGTGATATGTCCATATTTGGTATAATATGACATCATCATGACCATATA
Organism: Anneissia japonica; assembly: GCF_011630105.1. Taxonomy (NCBI): domain Eukaryota; kingdom Metazoa; phylum Echinodermata; class Crinoidea; order Comatulida; family Comatulidae; genus Anneissia; species Anneissia japonica. The sequence goes on along the minus strand of NW_022699214.1, from coordinate 125,803 downwards.
ACCTAAGACCTTGGGAAGCAAGAAACTTAAGCATGAAAACCACAGCTCCACTTTTTTTTCACTACATTCAATCATAATTTTCAAGTTTGTTTTATTCCTTAGAAAACTAATATCTACCAAATAAGTATTTACCATGTGGTAACTGACTTTCTGCGTTCTGAACATTGGAAACATCTGATGACCTTTGTACCTGGCGGCAGGATGTGTCAGGCGGATCTACAACAACAGCACCAGATTGAATCTCAGAGTAAGTCTTAGAGATACTTATAGGAACAACTGTACTCTGTTCAGTTAAGGTGGCAGTCTTAGCTTCCTTGATCTGCTGGGCTCGTAGGTGTTGAAGCCTTCGGTAAGATAAACCTGGAAAATAGTAATAAACAAAAGAAAATAGGGGCGTATAAAACCTGCACATATTTTGGTTGTCGAAGTACGCAAAAGAAGATATGTGAGTTGAAAAATTAAATTTGCTCAGACTAGGACGCTGGACATCCCTCAGTGAAAAGTTGAGACGTTGGTGGCGCTGTTTCAAAATAAACCCAATAAAATCGTGTATACACAATACAAACAGACAAACAAATCTTCATCGCCTCTGTCTTCATTGTCTTCATCCTCATTATTATTATCTATCATCATCATCATGTTTGTAAATGAATATACAGTAAGACATCCATTTTACGTACCCCTTGGTACCAAGGGGAGTTCGTAAATTGAAAAATTTGTTAACTAGATCAGGTGTCAGTTTCCAATACCTAACTACCCCTGCCATTGAGTGCCAATAGGCTGACGGCGGCCAGGCCTAGCACGAACCAACAGTGCAGCAGCGTGGTCTACCGTGCTAGAGCCTACCTGAATTTACCTTCAATAGAAACCTAATTATTTTAATCGCAGGCATTCTTCCACTTAACAAAATATCATTTTAACTCTTATTTAAACATCTGTATGTTTTATGGACCTTTCTATTGTGTTCTTTCTAGTTGTTAGACCGCTGAATTGTATTGTTTTCATGCATTTCGCAATCATATCTAGCATTCACGATGTCAATAAGTTGCTGATCCCAATAGTCTTGTTCATCATACTAAGCATGTGCGCTCAATCCGACGACACTTGCGTTGGTAATTCGTTGTTCTGGTTAGGTTTATTACATTAATATAATGATTATTATACCAGAAATGGAAAAAATACTGTATCGAACAAATAATAATGACTAACAAACTTGATTTTATTAAGAAAAATATACATTATCACTTTGTAAAACATGCGCAATCAGACTTTTTTACTGTAATAATTGGTCGATGATGACGTCATCAGGGACAAAGACTATTCATAAAAACAACGTTCGTAAAATGGACATTTTACTGTACTGTATTCAAGAAAAATGTCTTACCAGATTGGCTTCTAGGCTCAAATGGATTTAGGAGAGAACCACTAATAGAAAGAGAATAATAACTTAATTAGAAGAATTATTTAAAAATGAAACATATGCAATGTTATTAATAATTCAAAAAACATACATAAGTACATATATCATAGAGTGATTGCAATTTTTAAAATAAATTTACAAAAATAGACTACTTCTTTTTTTTTCGGCTTGGCCTAAATTAAAGGTTATACATTTAAAACACATTGTATCAATTTTCTCTCAAGAAGCTAACAAACCTATTAACTGACCTTTCTGCATCTTCAAATGATGTCTGTCTTTTGTGTTTTAGTTTCCTTTTCACTGAAAAAAACCAGCAAAATTATAATATGTAAACAACCATCTGTACCTGCAATAAGTTATTTATGGCCACTTATATATACTGTACATTAAAAATGTTTACCAATAAATTTACAGGAAAAAAGAATAACAGAAACACTTCCAGGACTGGAATTGTTTTTAAATTTAATAATTTCTATGCCCAAGTTAGTAATTTGTATGTCACTGCAAAAATGAGCAAGTGTTTTTTCAAAATTATTTATTTTATGATTTTTTGTCATTTTCAGGAACAATACATCTTTAAACTGACCCAGACCAGCTTTATGCTTGGTAATTTTGTGACTTACTTTTGGTCAGATAAACAAGCCAAAACATCCTAGAGTTGAATGAATACACATCTGCATGGACTAATACATCTTAAAACTGACACAGACTAGCTTCATGTTTTGTAATTTTGTGACTTGCTTGTGATCAGATAAACAAGCCAAAACATCCTAGAGTTTAATGAACACCGCTTGAACTTTATACTCACATGTTAATTTGTTGACCGAGTATTCATGAAGAATATTATTCAGGCTCTTGTCTGTGAGAGGCTGGAAAATCAAAATCAAGATAAAAGTAACTTTAAACACAATAATGACATCTTTGTATTAGGCCATTGCTTGATAGTTCCTGGGCCTTGAAGAGAACCGTAATTTATTACTAAACAAGCCACCCAGGATAAGTAAATAAGAAAATACAATAAGAAATGTATTAAAAATTATTAACAAATCTTGCAAAGCTATGTTAGATTCACTTAGTAACTTTGTTTACGTGTTACCACATCAACAGCAGAAAAGGAATGAGGATACTGTAAGTATTTGGGCACTGGTGTGGTCTTGGTGCCCTGGGACAGATGATACTATTTTGTGGGGTATTCATTAAAAGAACAATGGCAATATAGAGAGCTTATCCAGGTACTACAAAATAGTTACTAATTTTAACAAAAATTTGGTGCAATATTCAAAATAATAACAATATTATTTCTGTAACTTGAATCTTCATCAAGATTCACTACAGGTTAGTAACTATAATAATAATGAATAATATTGAGAGGTAGTGGTGAGGATTGTGGCAAGGTTCAAGTTAATGTTGATGTTGATATAAATGACGACAAGATAACTTGGGCTACGATGAGGACTTTGATGGTGGTGGTAATAATGACTAACAATGTAAGTACATACCAGTAGGTCTCAAATAAGAAGTTCTATTTTTAGGGAAGACAGAAAGTATATGATATAAACTAAAATAAAATTGTTTAAATTTTTTTTTCTACCAGAAGGTCTTTAATGTCTGCATCACTTTGATCAATATAATCACAAATGGCTGCCACGTGATTACATTCCAACAAAAATGTGTCGCATGTTTTCTCATAGCCTTCACTCCCAAGGTAGTCTGTAAGAACAATTAGAATTCTTTGAGAGCAGTTAGGACAAGAGAAACAAACTCATATTTATATTTTAAATATAGTACCAGATTTCAAGTTTAGTTTCCCTCTCTATGCTATTAAACACCTATCTCTGCCTCTTAATGCTGCACTCACCTACAAAAAAAACCTTTACACCCTTAAATCATTACTACCTACAGTAGACGAGACTTTTTTATACCTTGTTTTGCGAGCTTATGTTTTTAAAGATCATGAGAGGAGGGCAGAAAAAAAATATATAATTTCCTATTTAGAAAATACTGTAGTTTTGCCAAAAACATTCAGACGAATAAGAAAAAAAAAAGAAGTTTATTGACGTAGTAATGGGATGGTTAAATGTTTAAATGCACATAACTCAGAAGAAATATACATATCTTATTTTGGGTGATTTTAAGGCAGTGGTGGGTGTAATAAAAATAGAGAAAAACTCTTTGGACAAAAATAAAACTTTACTTTACTTTTATTATTACTTGTTTGCTAAACAAGTTATAATAAAAGTCTCACTTTAGGAGAAAACTATATTATGTACTGTACATACAAACATAAACAAATGGTGTCAATCTTACCTAAAACCAGCCTGGCAACATCAGCTGGTAAGAACACCATAGTGTGAAAGTGAGGTATCACAATCTACCACTGAAATGTAATAATTTTCCTACAACATAAAAAGTACAAAAAAAAACTATAATGTAAAGTAAACTATTGCATGGAGGATACATTAAGGACTAAGTTGAATATTTGCAAGGAAAATTTATAGAAAAATAGGTAAAACAGGGACTGCACAGTGTAAGGGTGATATATTCCTTGCATAAAACTTTAGGCCTTGAAATCTGTCCATGGATTTCTCAAGGGCTGATTTCCGTACAAGGGAAATATACGACTTAGCCAATTGTGTTATCTTTTTCCATTTAATATTTTAGTGCTTGTTAATAATTGTGTATTATAGTTTATTCAATCCATGATGGACTCATTGGTTGATGACTTGCATGAATAGCCAATTTTGAGTTTTGAAGGTACATAATCTAACTTGATTTTAGCACTGCTAACTGTTTGCTCTGTATCATGATTACATACAGTTTTGCAAAGGTCGTATATCAGTTATTCAATCCATGATGGAATCATTGGTTGATGGCGTGCATGCCATGAATAGGCAATTTTGAGCTTTGAATGTACGTAATCTAACTTGATTTTAGCATTGCTAACTGTCCGGTCTGTATCATAATTATACAGTAATTTTCAAAGGTCATATATCATGTCTGCTATGCTATACCCAGCCCAGTAAAAAGTTGCATTTCTTCTTACGTTGATGGGAACTTTTTAAAAATACACCAGATAACTTGTCTAGGCCTATATATAGTAATTCATGAATCAGAATGAAGATGACAAGCCCAAGAAGGATGCTACAGACTACAGTAAGATAAAAGAGCAAATCAGTTTGAAACACAACAACAGCCATAGGCTTATATATTATTTCATCATCTGTTTACAATAATTGGTTCTTAATATTACTATTTTTGTCTCTGCTCTGTCTGCTGTGTGAATGTCAAACGTCAGCCAAACTGGCCGCCAAAACAAGACCTTGTATGCTATGCTATGCGAATCCCTGCTATGCGAATCCCTGCTATGCTAGGGCTACCCTACACTGTCACACACCTCGCCCAGGCGCTAGAGGCCTAGCCTAGGCTAGCAGTAGCTAGCAATCTAGGAGGTCTACACACTTTAACTATCGTTATTTTACACGTATAAAGTGAATTAACAAAATTAAGACGTATTTTATTTTACTACTAACCACAGTATACTGCCGACATGGTAGAATGTTAAACACAATTGATCTAGATTTGTTTATGCTTTTGTGTACAGTACTCGTTTCAGGCACTCAACTCGCGCTCTTTCAACTCGAAAATTGATTGAATGGGTAGAACTGGTCTATAGACACTTGACAGGCTAACGTGTGTTTAAAAGAAGTAAAATACTGTATGTTGATTACTTTGCAAAACCCTAAGAGCATATCAAAGTGTAACCCTCATAAAATTACATTATTTAAATACTGATTATAATCCTTAAACTCGTTTTGCTTATTAATGTAATAGGCTAGCACAAACGTTGCTCTAAATTGTCATCAGGTTATTTAACCTTTGGCCGTTTGAATAACTAGACTTCACACGAAAATTGAAAATTGTATTCGAACTTTGTGTGTTAACAAAAACAAACTATCAATTCGCGTCAACAAAAGAAATATTACGTCAACATGTGTAATTATACCGTCAATAAAAACACTTTCATTTCTAAAGGAATCATACTTTTCTCATTCTACGATAGTGCTTAGATAAAATGTACTCTGATAAGACCATTCCAGTTTATCCTATAGAAGTAAGCTGATATTATATTCCTCAACGAAAGAGGTAGGGCCTACTATGAAAAAAGACACTTTTATTTTAAACACATTATTTGTATACTTGACTACTGGTTATAATTATCTATCTATTTTGTTTTATCCTATATACTACACACATTAACTGTCCACGAACAGACCTGCAAAAGATTTTGTGGTCCGCTCAGACTTTAAACCAATTTATCATGTCCATTCGACTCATTTTATCTATCTTTACGACAGTGTGATATATAATGAAGTACGGTAGCTTTGATGTACTTTTGGCGAATCATCTTCTAAAAACGACAATAAATAGATAGGGGTCTATTATTTAACATGTCCCGTGGGGTCCGCAAGTGTATAAAGTTTGAAACCACTGTAAGTCTTTGTACCTTGACATAGCACTGAGGATAGGTTCAAAACAACCGGCGCCGGGACTTTTTCGTTAAAGAAGCGGTACGCTAATTAGCGGTATGCTAATTGTTCTTTTATTTTGAGCACTGTTTTTACCATAAATTACTTTATTTGTTTTTATATGCATGAATGAATAAGGTCAAATATTGGAACACTGCAGCAATGTTATGGGAGTGGCTATCGCAGCATACACAATTGATAAGCAAAAGCTAATGTAAACATATTTTAAAAGCCACTAAATGAACCAGAGCTTTCGGACAATACTAGTCCTTCTTCAATATCGAGTAAGAAAAGACTCGAAATACCAATATTCAGGGCCGGGACACCTCTCTCCAGGGCATTTTTCAGAAACGTGTGGATATCTATCACGATGACAAACGCCTATAAGAGACGGGGACACTTCCGAGTGTGCTAATAGAAAATGGAAATTTTAAGGTCATGGATTGAAATCCTGAGCAGGGGCGGATTCCCCGCCCCCCGTCAGTCAAGCCAAAAAATAAAAAAAGAGTGAGAAAAGTGTGTAAATGTTCGTATTGACACTGTGCTTTTACCGTACTATATCCGCATATCCCCATTATGGATGAGGCTGAGGTGAGAAAATGTTAAAAGTTGGGGAATTTTGATGCCGGAAAATGGTAATTTCATACATAAAAACTAGAAAAATAACTATATCCACCTGAGCCCCCTCATGTTTGAGGCTGCATGAGAAAAAGTTGGAGAATGGCACTTAAAAACTTAAAATTTATGTTGGTTATTTTTTTTGACATTTGAAAAGGGGATGTCATCGGGACGCAACTGCCCAAAAAACTATTTTTGGCAGCGAAGGTACGCTACCAATAAACAATCAACAAACTACCGGGTTACTGGGTTGATTTGAAAGGTATTACATGGCTCAACTATTTTTTACTTAGGGGTTAATTGGCAAAAATCGCACACATATCATACGACGTCACTGACAAAGCCAGGGACAGCAACTCGATTTTGAGATGAATTTTCCGAATAAAGTTATACTAAATAACTTCTAATGACGAACTATTGTCTTCAGTTGTCTTTGTTGGTCATTCAACTGTCATTTTATCTATTTTTTCGGTGAAAATACCATTCTTAATAATCTATAAAACACCCACAAAACAACATCACGTTAGATCGATCGGTGGGGACGCCGTAGTGACGCCGGTAGGGTCAATTTTTGTCGGAAGGTATCAAGATGATAAACAGTTTCATTGGACTAAATTCTTGCTTATATTTAACCACCTGCTTATTTAAGATTATACTGACACTGGTTTCAAATGAAATAACTGACAACTTTGGTTTGTATCAATGTTTTAATAAGTACATAAAACTATGTCACAAATACGTATGCAAAAATGCACAGGGACACCACTCTGTTTTTTTTTTTTTAAATCTGTATGCCTGATCACCATCGTCATACACAGTATAATAGATTCAAGTAAGACGTTTCAAATGATATAAAAATGTACGTATGCCTTTGGAACAGTTTTTTTTTCGAGTTTTATTTACCTTAACGTCGACTCCGTCTTAGAAAGCAACAGGATTAATTACACAACAGTAGGCCTATCACCACTGTTGTAAAAAAAAAAAATCACGGTCAAGTAGTTAAAAATCACCTAAAATCACCTTATTTTGCGAATTAGCGAAGAAAATTGTAAGAATCTGAGAATTTTAGATGCCAGAAAATGGCACTTTGATACTTAAAATTTATGTCAGTTATTTTTTTAACATTTAAAAAGGGACACTTTTTTCAACCTCTGAAGGGGATGCTCGGGGTGTCTGGGACACGCCACGGTTACTACTGTATAATCTTATAAACCAAAATGCATGATAGGTGTGGGGATAGGGGCTTGGGTATATTGTTTGCATTTGCAGTAGTTACACATTTGAATTATTTGAATAATGTTATTTTTAGGTCACCTGACAGTAATTTTCTGTTTTAAGTTTATTTCTATATTGATTTTTAAACAGTTAAAAGCTTAGATTTACGCAATTATGTTGTGGTAAACGGCAACAGAAAAATAATACTAGTCATATGAATCAGGCAAATTCATTGTGGGTATAATAAAATATTATTCTAATAGTGATTCATTTAAACATACTGTTTTTTATCGTCAGATGAGCACATAAATTGAATTGTTTTTTGCAAACCTCCTCGCTACTCAACGCAAAAGTTTGACGACCAATTTTTGGGCAAGTACTTTTTTTAGGTCACGAAGTTTTGGTGATGCGTATTGACGCAAGTTGACGCGGGATAACGTTATGACCTTCTATGAGCAACAATACAGTAATAGTAGAAACTGTGAACAGCGTGTTTTTTTGCCTAGTTTGTTGTGTGGTTACGTAATAATAATATAGTTTAAGGACAGTAAACATGAAGGTATCTTCTGTTATTTGAATAATCATTAGTGGGTATGCCTAAACAAATTAATCTATCAGTGTAATCGTAAATTATACATCATTCAAATGCAGAACCAACCAACGTTTTGGTCTGCGAAAAGACACGGATTTGCTGTTGAGTTCTCACCGTACTTTCCGCAAAGGATAGCCCTTGCAACGTCGCAGCATTATGGTATAGCGGGTAAGAAAGGCTCTATGTACTACTAGAGGCTAGGCCCAGAGATAGAGTACAAGTTAATTATAATATTGTGGGAAGTGAACGAGTATATTGTATACTACATAATTTATTTTAAATTACTGTGTAAATATGTATCTCTTATAAGACATACAAGAATTAAATCCCATTTATTATGGAATATGAAATGAGAGAGTGAAAAACCTTGTCACATGAGTTGAACCCAGGATCCTGGGTTGGAAAGGAAAGCATTATTCTTAACTACCAAGCTACAACTCTACTGTTCGAACCCAAGACTTTTTGATTACCATTTGGGTGCTCTAACAGCTACAGTATGTACTACAAAGTGTATTTGTATTTTTCCAATAGGACACTTTTTTCATTCGAATTAAAAAGTGTAAAGTGATGTGAACAATTTAATAAATTAAATATATTATTTTACGATTAAATATTAAAATTATGTAGCATTTACTGTAATATACGCAAAATTATTATTCATTTTTTTTGCAGGTTGTGGAACGTTGTTTGTTATTGATGACACTCCAGCAGGTGGTGTTCTCCTTAAAAGGTCTGAATCATGAATGTTTATGTTAACATAATATAATAAAATATGGTATGAGATGGTATGGTATGATATAAGCTATGATATATAATATGATTTATATAGCACTTTTCGATAGTGATGAAGCTTTTATAGTTAATATAATAAGCTGAGCTGAAATGATAAAACATTATATATATAATACAGATATGGGATATGCAGACCTGTCAACCCGTACACATTCGCCGTAAGTCTTACGCATTCCAATCAAATCTTACGGTCTTACGCAAACACCAGCAAAACTTACACTAATCCTAAAATTTGAATAAATTTCGTTACTTTATCAATTTGTAATGAAGTTTACTGTAACTGACATCCATAATCATAACATTCTATCTCCATGATTCAATAACTACTGTATCTGAGATCATTATAAACTCGCTAATATGCCATTTAAGCCAAAGCGTCCAGACCAGGAGCCCTTGGCGGCCCCCTGGCCCCCAGCCACTGTTCATGCCTTCGGCACTCATTATGTATCACCAGATCTTACTCTTTGAAATTTCTCAAGGTTGACAGGTATGGATATGATAAGTGAATATTTATATAGTACCTTTCCATAGTGATAAAAACTTTATTATAGTCTTGTATAGGCTGAGCCTGTTTTTTATGTTGTTTCTTTCTCAAATTCCTCAGCTTTGATTGGAGTGACGGTTTGTTTGATGTCACCTGGGCGGAGACTAATGAGAATCTACTTGTCACAGGGGGTGGGGATGGGTCCATCCAAGTATGGGATATAGCACAGCCAATGGTATGTTTTTTTTTTATTATAACACTCTTAGGTTTTTGGTGTTTGACTGCTGAAATTTATGATAATTGCAGTTGTTATTTAGGTAAATGCTAATTTAAAATCATGTTCGAAAGAGTCTCTATTATAGTTGTTTGTTTGCATTTGCAGGGCCCTCTCAAAGTTATGAAAGAACATGGCAAAGAAGTGAGTATGATCATGCTTCCTTTACTGAAATTGTTACTCTCAATATTTTATTTTATTATTGTATCAGAACAGTACAAGGATCCAATCTTATGATTCCCAGGATCCAGCATTTTTGTTTTTCAGCTGAATTCTAGTGATAGGAATTAACAAATAGGTGAATATTAACACTCTCACCCTGTAATTATATAAAATATAAATACATAAGAAATGTTTGTATAAAACATTGTCTTAATATTCAATTTATTTTGTTACTCATTGAGGTGTATGGAGTTGACTGGAGTCAAACACGGGATGAGCAGTTGGTTGTGTCTGCATCCTGGGATGGAACTATCAAACTTGTAAGTGGTTATGGTACTGTAGATGACTAGAATCTGTGATTCATTGATTAAGGGGTAGCCTTGTAGCAATTTTTGTAGAACCCAGGCTTTCAATTCAATTCAAAATATTTATTCCAAATGAATATAATATATTATACAATTCAAAAGTATTAAATTAATGGAATAGGGCAACCACAAACAAGTAAAGCACAGTGGTGCCCTTTCAAAAAAAAGAATCGAATAAAATAGACAAATAAATAAAGTAATTAATCAAATAATTAACTAATCATTCAAACATCTAAATAACAGTAAAGGTAAAGGTAGGAGGATAACCCATAACTTGCAGCGTCTTTATGCTGAATTGCGTATTGGCGTGGTCTGTGACTACCTAGCAGCCATAAAGGGGCGCTTCATGGTAGTTACATGTTCGCATCATTCCACAACGACAGGGGGCTGCTAAAATGAACATTGGGGTAACACTAAAGATGCAATGGGTTCTTTAAAGTGCACATGAGCCAGATGTATACACTGGACCTCCACTCTAAGTCCTTATCCAAGAAGACTTGGCTCTACCAACTGAACCATGGGCGAGGAGCGGCTGGAACCACCGCTGATATTTAGGCTGTAGATAACTGTGCCCCTTGCCTTACCGCTCGGCCACTCGACTCGCCTAACTAATTAATCAATTAGTAAATAAATAAATAAGTTAATAAAAATAAAGAATAATAATTATACATGGAAACCAATGTAATATGGTAATATATGATAACTTGCAGAATAGATAATTTATGAAATAGTAAAATAATAACTTTTGTGTTAGATTCCCACCATTCAACATGTGATTATTGTTCCAATCCTGTCAAAACTAATATTTTCATAACACATAAAACAGCCATGCACTCCCCTATATTTATATTCAATTTATAGAGCATTATTAACATGTATTGGTTAATTATACTTTTTTGAATTAGAAAGGAACTGTTGATTTTGTTTAGTGATGTATATATGCTGAATTAGCTATTAATGTTCCTCTTTATTTCATTCATTATACAGTGGGATATAACACAACCAAGTTCCTTAGCCACATTTACAGGTCATCAGCATGTGGTCTACTGTGCAATATGGTCGCCGCATATTCCACGCTGTTTTGCATCAGCTTCAGGTGGGGATAAAGCTCAAAGGTCATATGAATTATTTTATTTTATTAATTTTTATCACTCTTTTTTATATTCTTTTTCTGCTCTAATAGAATCATTCATGGAGGTCAATGATAATTTATCATGTATAACTAGCAAATAATACTATTATAGTTGCTGTAATTACTTAAACTGTAAGGTCCACTGATTAATCTCAGATAAGAAAGTATAATGCATACTCTGAGTATTGAAATGCACGCCATCATTTTGGGATTCAATATTTCAACATCAGGAATGATGATGATGGTATGTCACAAAAGGTGACAAGACTCTTTGTATGATGATAACATAGTTTCTGTCAATGTAGTGAATCCCAACACGATGGCATACATTTCAATGCTTGGAGTATGTATTATACTTTCCTATTTTTTTCTTATTTATATTTGGTGAATTATTTTTTATTATTTTGAAACAATAAGCACTTTCCATACCTTTCAAAAGTTTTCTTATGATCTGTTAGACAATAATGTAATTGATATTCATTTAAAAAAAATTTTTTACAAAGGTGACAAGACTCTTCGTATCTGGGACACTAGGAAACCTTATGAAGCTCGGATGGTTATCCCAGCATGCAATGCTGAAGTGTTGACTTGTGATTGGTGCAAATACAATGAGGTGATTGAATTTAAACAAACGTGTGTCATTTTGATATCAGAAACATTAGTGTGCTTAATGTGAGGTCTCAGATTAGCCAACCTTTACCTACTTTACTTAATTTAACGGGATAGACCTAGCTTCTATCTTTGATTGAATATTACCTAAAATAGTTTATTTACCTGACACCCTTTCTGTGGAAGCGGTTTGGTGCAGCGAGAACTGTTTGGTTTCCCAACCTTCGAGGTCGGGTTTTCAATCCTTCGCTGTGTATTTCTCTTGTGTCCTTGAGCAAGGCACTTTATCTACATTGCTTTAGCTATCCATCTGTATCAGTGAGTACCAGCAAATTGCTGGGAGTATGGTGCGGTGGACCAGCGTCCCACCCAGGGGGAGTATCGCGCTCTCATCTGCTTCACGCTACAGAAACTGGGGATAAGCTCCTGTCCTATGAGCCCTGGTGGCTTGGCAAGGATGTACTTTTTTTATGACACCCTCACCCTCTCACAGATGCAATGCTCCGTCTATCTAGTGATCAAGCAAGAAGCAATTTTTTGTCTGATTAAGGAATCTATGTCATTTATCACTATGTATTTTGAAATTAGAACACTTCTTTTCCTTAGAATATTCTTTTAACTGGGTCAGTTGATGCTGCAATTAGGGGCTGGGATTTACGAACACCAAGAGAACCAATTTTCCAGCTTAGTGGGCATTCACATGCAATCAGAAGGATAAAGGTATTGTATTCACTTCTCATTCTGAAGGGACAATATAATGATAGTCACATATTATTCATAGGATATCTAGTATTGGTTAAAGTTCTGGTTGTATACACAGTGCAACAACCAATTAAAGACCCCTCAAGATCATATTGACGATATTTTTTTTACCATAAACTAAGCCTCTAATGGAAGATAGTTCAAGTTCAACTGTATTGTATAATGTTCAAAAGCATTTACACACCAACATTTTTAGTTTCCTCTTCTGATGTTACTAATAAAGCTCACTTTGGTTGAGGCTAAGGTGCCTGGAAATTGCACTCTTACTTTAAAACTCTTACCGGTACTATGTTCTTAATGATAAAAATAATATATCAATAATACAACAATTATTTTTCTTAATACAATTTAGGGGGTGCGATTACACCGGCTGCACACCTCTGCATCTGCCTCATATTAATAGCAAACCTGTTTCACTCTTTCTTTCAGTGTTCCCCCCATGTTGGTAGTATGCTAGCCTCATGTTCGTATGACTTTACTGTGAGGACGTGGGATTTCAATAGGCAAAGCCAGCCTTTAGAAGTTATTGAGCAACATTCAGAATTTGCATGCGGATTAGATTTCAATCTCCACAAGCCTGGACAGGTGATTTAATTTACCATTTTGTTTCTGTTTTAGCTGACTTACAGATTAAAGAATATTCAATAGCAGTACATTTTACACTCATTATAGTATGTGAAGTAAATTTCTTTTATTTTTCAGATAGCAGACTGTGGATGGGATGAAAAGATGTTTGTTTACACTCCCAAATCTCTGCTGCCCTCTGGATGACGATATCAAATATGGCACCAAAAAAAAAAAAACTTAACCTTGTTAGTTAAACATTATTCATTTGATGAAAAATGTCATCATGGTTCTTGAATTTGACTCGTGTTTTTTCACTAATCATATTAGTTAATTGCTTATATTAAGGTATTCAAATCTATTTCAGAAAAACCTCCAGTGATAGTAAAAATATGCCAATTTCATAATTTGTGTCTGAACAAATAGGGATTTTTTTACTATGTAAAGATGCAACACAGGGGTTCAACCCGGTTTTCATAAAATACATAGCTACATTTTGCTACAGTTTTTCCAACACAATTGTTGCAATGCATAGCTGTCTACTACATAATTGGGAAATGCTACCTAATTGATTCCCGATATGTCAAGATAGTTGAACCAAGTTATTAGGTATCACTGCCAAAGATTAAGTGTCGTAATCTTATTAATTCATAAATACGAGGCTTGTTGCTTTTGCCCTGAAAGAATACAGTTTATACAATAAACAGTAAAACTTATGTGTAAGTGTCATGGGCTATTCTATGTTACTTAAAGTAGTAATGATTCCCAACGATATTTTATCCAGGATAAGAGATTGAAAACAAATTCAAATTTTTGTTTACTCTTTAATAAACAATAAAAATTAAAGCACTTTTGAAAAAATCCAGGCACTGCATAAAAGGATTAGCTTTTAAAAAAGAATGTTGATTACAATATTGTATATGATTATAATTTTGATACTCTGTTATCAATAAAATTGATACTAACCATTTTATCATTATTAATGATACAATGAAAGTTTCTTTCTAGCTAGTAACAGCTGCCACACATGTGAATTGACTGGAGTATGAATGAAAAGCTCTAGGCTTAGATTAAGTAAGTCTTGTACAGTGTAATTGTCCAGTGTTATTATCTCCACTTTTATAGTAAAATCAAGTTTAAAGAGCAATGTGATGCAATTTTGTCTTGCATATAACAGTTGATTGTAATCAACTGAAATATGACATTATGGTTCTAAATTTTGTCATATATTGTTATTTTTAAAATGATTTTCCACCAGCATAATATATTAAGGTATTTACAGTACAGTATATCAATTAAATCAATTCTACTAATTTGTTTCTGATCAAGTAGAGAATGTACACCATGTGCAGACATACACAGGAGAGGGTTAGTTTATTTGACTTTTTTTTATGAAAACAAATTGTTTACTTAAAGTCACTTCATAAATGTACATATGATGTCTATACATGTCTGGCTTATATTCCTTGTGTTCTCAAATCTGTCAATTAATTACTATAATCGAAATATGTTTTAATATGTCAATCAGTATTCAATGATTATATTGCAATAAAAAGTGTGTTCCATATAAGTTGTGTCAGGGTATTATTTTATAGATTATCTCTTGGCATTGCATTTCACAATACAAACACATACCCGTATTTATTTGAATAAATGCCCCTTCAGAGCCTTATTTTGAATAAATGCCTCCTCCCCACTCCACTAAATGACTAAAACAAAACTAGTGGAGGCAGCACCATTCTCAACACATTCTATTAAAGTTCTACTCCAGTAGAATTACATTTTTCTAACTGAGTTAGTTCCACATTTACAGTTAAATAAGGGCGTTTATTTGAGTATATACGTATACATTTTACACCAAAAAAAAAACTCCTCCCTCGAATAAATGTCCTCTCAAAAACCCTTCTCAACAATAAATCCAGGGGCATTTATTCAAATAAATGCTGTACTTCTTGAATTTATATCCTAATTATTTATGTACAATATTATTGTATACATAGAGTAATGTATATATTATAATTGCACTCACTCTTTCATTTCATGTTTTCAACTTTCTTGAATTCTCAAGAGCAATATTGTCTCTTTGCAATATTATATCATATTGGTCTCGGGCAGTACTGCTAGAGAGGTACCCTAAAGCCTCAACTTTACCTCAGTGGTCTTTTAAATACACTTGTGCTTGACTTGAAAAATAAAAGTAGGCTCCCAGATGGTGCATATGTCTACTCCTAGTTATCAGTTTTGCATTTTTATGATTTTCAAATGGTTTTGTAAATTAATATATTTAGATGTATGAACAACATACGTAGTTTGATTAAAAATCATATCGCATAAGCAATAATTTGAGTGTGAACACTCCAGGCCAGACAAATTACTACCTAACCTCATTAAATATGGACCATTATACATCAGTAACAAAACAATTCTAAATCAATTATGTGTTCTTGGATTTAAAGTATATTGCATTAGCAATAATTTGTTCCCATTTAGGCCAGAGAAATTACTATCTAACCTTATTGAATAATATGGACAATTGCTAAGTTTAGTAGGGCTACCTGTATTTACCATTATCACAGATAATATAGTATTGCATAGCTGGGTAGATACATTAGCAGGAAGTTAGTTCCACCAGGCTGTTTGCCAGACACAAGTAGAAAGTTGAGTAATTCATGGAGCTAACATCACAAGAGACAATAAAAATTTGTTGGACTTTAGGATGTTACTTCATAAATGCATCTGACGTACATAGAATTTATAAAGATTGAGGTCCTTCCTTGAACATTGCTTAGCTCCATGACGTGCTAGTTGTACATTTTCCTCATAGAGGGCTTTAGAAAGACGAGAAACTGTTGGTGGGGTCACATGATATGAGCTGTCCAATGAAAATGCACTATTATGTAATCTGAAAAAGAAAAAACACAGAAGTCATATAAAAATATATATACATGTAATAGCCTAGTAGTTTGAAATCAGTATTTTGAAATATATCACATATAAATATAATATATATTTGATATACTTATATGTATAACAGACTTATGTACTTACAGTCTTGTACATCTTTTTAAACATCTTTTGACAGATTTGCCTGTTGGTGACAAATGCTCGATGCAGCCAATACGCGAGTTAACTTCTGTCTTTACAAAGCGATGATACACGCTGACATCAGGTCGATTGGGACTGCTAATTTCGACTCCATATGTTTCTTTCATCGTTGAAAACAAATCCTAAAGAAGATATACTGATATTAATTTTACACCCGTATTCTTAAAACAAACTTTAGTCGAACTTCGAACTAGAACTTCATTTAGTGCCAGTTGTAACTTCAACTTCAATTTGTATTCACAAACAACGTAGTCAAGTTTTAACTACGACTAAATCAAGTCCAAGTTTTAGTTCAACTGAAGACGACTGGCAAGCCACGACTATCAAACTAACCAATGAAAAAGGGCTAACTTTAATAGCAGACAAAATTTTAGAGATCCGGTAACGCGGATGAATATTAAACTGCCGTCATAGGCCCAGTGTACACAATTGGCTAAGTGCAATTTAAAGAACCCAGTACCAACTTTCGAGATAAGTATGGGTTACCCCGATGAACCGGTCCATACAGCCACTGTTGCCCTGCGGTTATGGACCCTAAGGTAATTTGCAGGATCATAAACTGTGAGAAAAAGGCGCTATGTAATTACTGTATTATTAGTAAACTATTATTAATAGATTGAAGCAGTTTGTACCTTAAAGGAAACATAAGAAGTGTCTTCATTCTGGTTTCTAAGTTCTTGTGAGGAGCCTGTGGTACCATCATCACTGGATGAGGCGTCGTCTGAGGTAGATGACCCTTCCTGAGTCACAAACGATGCTGCAGACACTTGGCGTAGTATTGGCTGCTGAATCAATGTGGATCTAGCAGAAAATATATACATCAGAAATGATCAAGAAAAGTGGTAAGTTACTATATTTTATAGTGCGGTTACTTATATACATTATATGTATAGTAATAACTTCAGTATGATAATAGCCTGTTAAATAACATGTGAGGTCTCGCCACAAAATAAGTCTTATGGTTAGAAATTCAAAAATTGAGTTTACACTGTATTATATTTGGGTAGATCACATTATAAGCTTTTATTTAGTCTTTGAATGGCTTCCCTACTATAAGTAAATCCAGAGATGTGAGCATTCAAAGTTTAGGTGTATAAGAACCATGTTTTGATAAAATCGGCTTCAAAGATAAACTAACCTGTACAAATAATATGACAAGAATTACAGAATATGTGCAGAGAACACTGTTTTGTCAAGAAAATTCACTTACAAAGTATACAATCATAAAATATAAGTATCAAGTTATTCAAAAACATTGAAATCAAAATGTTGTAAAAATGTTGACTTTGGCCTGTTTTGGTGAATATCTCAATATGATTTCACCAACGATGCGTCTCATTTCGTGGCGAGACCTCACATATTATTTATAAAATGAATAACAAAAATAACAGTATCCAACAATTCCATGCTTTATAGAATTATAATAGTCATGTTTACACAATTTTTGTCTAACCTTTCTTGACCTCTCTTGGGTTGAACTCTCACTTCAAATGGACTGTGGCAGGAAGCATTCTTAGGCATAAAATCCCTATTCAAAAAAGTACATAATTAACATAATGAGATTAACTGAAACTCATGAGTTACATATTATATATTCTTGCATGCAAGTAGAATATCAGAGATGGTTGATGCTAAAATCTTTTCTGGTTCTGAACCTAGAATCTTTCATTCTAAGGCAAGGTAACTAGCCACAATGTCAAACAATTAATACCATATCTATACTCACCTAATAGAATGAATCATATTGGTATAGAAGAGTGTCTCAAGGGACGTCAAATCAGTTGGACGATATAGGTCCGTGTAGACGTCAACATGATCATCACCGATGGGTCCTCTGTGGTACTCCACCACAGAATTCTGGACCTCGTCACGGGAGAATGGTAGTGCACGGAGAACGCCCTCAGACAGCCAGTTTGTATAGCTATAGAGAGCAGATTATTATGTTATTTTTAATGCAATCATCATAATTGGAATCATTATTGAATTTAATAATTAACTATGCATATTTTTTAATATTTTAGATATTTTCGAAAAGTCTACATAGTTTTGTTAAACGTTTATATAACCAGATCAAATCACAATGCATAACATTAAACCCTAAAAACTTAAATAAAAATTGAATTGCTCTTGTTTAAGTATCAAAGCACTATCTTACAATGAGACTTATATTAAAATAAATTTTTTCTGATTTCCTGATATTTAATATGAAAATCTATAAATTGACTACTAGCCACTTGAAGGGTATAAGCAGCTACTATAAAATATTTTTAAGTGTCTGTTAATTTGTAACAAGATTTGTTCACATTCTAATTTTAGTTGAAAAGTAATAACTTTTGATGAAAAACTGTATACAAACAGTGGCAGATCCAGAAATTTGAAATAGAGAGGAAACAGGGAGGGACTTTCACAGATATAGGGTCCACCCACCTCGGCCCCAGCATGGTTGGGAAAATGAATGATTATGGTACGTTTAGATGAATAAAAGTATAAAATATTTTTCATATTTAAGAATACGTCCACTTAATAGAGGTGTCCCAAAGGAGGGGGGGGGGGGTTCTACTGCAAAGGAGGGGGGGGGGGGGTTCTACTGTACTCTATCAAATTTTTATTGTTCAAGCCTATTAGTATTTTTTATAATGCACCGCACCAGTTTGCTTTTTTCTTATGCTTGCCGATCGTTGACTTATGATGTAGGTAATAGTCAGAGGATAAGTCCCACAAACAGACCCTCTCCTTCAGCGGTTGATATATCCCTAGGAACAGATTGATTGCAGACTGCTTCTCAGCATCTGAAGAGATAAAAATATAATAACATAAATTGAAGATGAAAGTAGTGTTGGAACACAACACATTAGTTCTCCATATCATCAAACATTTTCCAATAACTAAAAAATTTAGGCAAATTGATTAGACGAACCAGAGAATGCATTGCTGAAGTATCTTGACATAGTCTGCTTGATGTCTCGTGAATGTGACGTCCAGAGCGAGAGTCTTCGATAGTCACGTATGCTATGCACAAGCTGTGAGCCACCATATTGAACAGCCAATGTATCGCCATGATCCTCGTACATATCCTCCAACATTCTATAAACAGAAATGCGACAAAACTGAATAAATCAAGTAAATCAAATTCAAGTAAGTCAGTTGGTAGAGCAATAGAACTGTAGTCAGCAGGCATTAAGTATTAATATTGATTTAGAAAAACTAAAACCATTCCTCATTTACATAGTTTTATTTATTATTTGGTTATTTATATAGCGTTTTCATTGCAGATATGAAGTGCGTCTGTCCCCGGTCTGGATCTACATGCTTAAGTGTTGCTGCTATAATTGGCGTAGGAGCAGGCAACTGCACCAGGTACCCATTTATAATCCTGGGTGGAGAGAAACAATGCATATAAAGTGCCTGGTCAAGGACTAAAGCGAAATGCACAGCAAGGGATTCAAACTCTGACCTCTGAGTTGGGAAACCAAACCGTTTCCCACTGCAACAGACCACTTTTCACTATCATAATTACTGTATTATTATAAATATAATTATTACCCTCTTTTTATCAAAATTACCTTAAAATATCAGAATCAAATTCAAGGTCGACCTTATCCAACACACCCAGACAATAAAGCTGCAATAATAGAGAAAAGCATATTTTTTATAAAGTCATTTGAAAAAAGGTAAATTTGTTAATAGGTTTAATATACAGTATAGCAATTATTATAAATGTTTTGCTACTTACTTGATGCGAAAGTGCAATTTTACCAGCAACAAATTGAGCAGTGTTTGTCCTATCAAGACAGTCCACACAGTTGGTTCTCAGTACCCCAGTCTAAAAGCAAAAATATAATCATGTTTACACAAGAAAGAATAAAAATATTAAATATTGATAGGAGGAAAATAAAATTGATATTTTCGAGGTGTGTTCTTGTTAACAGAACAATGGCAATAGATGGTTCACACACAAGCATTATGTAAACAGTCATGTAGAAAATTGGACTCCTCCAATCTCGGGAATGGGCATCTTCTTAGTTATGCACCTGTAAATTCAGTGCAAACACCAACACTTTCCATAGTAGAGCATTTCAAACCTATTCAATGTCTGCAGAATATTTGCTAGTGATAGTTTTATTACCTGCTTATAAATGGACAAATTTTCATAGTTTGTGTGTTGGTGTCCAGTGATGGCGCTGTTTATTCCATAACCGCAAGCAAAGAAACCGATCCTGGATATGGCCGAGTTGCAAGCCTGATGAAGTGTTTCAATAACATCATGCTTAGGACTAGAAATATAAAGCAAATGACATTGTTACTACGAAGGTTTTATTTTTATCTTCACCATAATCACCCAAGTCTAAGAAACCTAATAAATATAATAAAAAATTAATAATAATATTTACAATTGAACAAACAAATACCTGGTACAATTAAATCAAATTTATAAACATGAACAAACAAGAGAAAATATAATTGATTAGTAGTACTAAAAACATGTCCTTATTTTGATTATTATCATTATAATATATAATTATAATAAAATTATAATTATTATTATTATAATACAACACATAGAAACCATGTAGTATGCGCTTTACAAGTTCCAAACCATTACCATTACTACTATGAATATATTATTACAAGTAAAAGTACCTTTTAGTTAGCCTGGCCATATCCACAGCTACGTATTCAATTGTATGTTTTGGTGGCAAGAACTGATTCAGATAAGATATGGCAGCTAACAATTCACTACTCAGGATTCCCTCTCTTATTCTTTTCTCTCGCTTCTGTTTGCAAAAAAAAAAAAAAAGTGAATGGAAAACAATTAACATCAAGGATCTTCAGGTTGTACTGAATTCTGGAGAGCGAAAATAAATCAACGGAAATTAAATAACATAATAAGAAACTACTGACTATATCAGTAGCTTGATTTCTGAGATTCTTGCCTTCTGAATTCAGGGTCAAGGGTTAAATTTGAGACACCATGGTTTTTCTTCTCAAGACTACAAATGATCCACTATCTAAAGCCCTCTCCAGACTATCAAATTTTATTTGACAAAAACCTGTGACATGCCTAAATATGGTCATGATGACATCACATTCATTCCTTTTTTTTTTATTACCGAACCATCTATATTTTTTAACTTTGAGTTTAATCTGATTGGTCAGTTTTTATTTGCTTTCTGTTATACTTCTGTAAATATTGTAAACATATATGAATGGGTGAGATTTTTTCACCAGTATTCTTGAAAATGATCAAATAGATCGAAACGTTGAATCTCAAAATGTCTCTGTCTCTTTAATGAATTACTCTCACATTACGAACATATATAGGAACATCATGACTATATATGGACATTTTATATCTAGATAAGAGCTTAAGCCTTGTAAATTTCCATCTTACCTTCACTAGATTGAGGACAATGACAGGTGCACCATATCTAGACAGTACTTCGTTAAAGTGCCGGGCGCATCCATGTGCTAATGGGTCGGATTTGTCAACTTGAAAAAAAAACAGAAAATCACACTTAACACATTAATAAAAGGTATTCATACACTTGAATATTTATTTAATTTAAATGCAAATCAACTATATGTTTTTAAGTGAAAGTCTCTATCTTCGAAAAAATATAGATGGTTCGGTAATAAAAAAAAAAGGAATGAATGTTCTCAATAAATAAAAATAATTGAATACATATGTTTTCAAGTTTATTTATTTTATTGTAAATGCACCACTTTAAAAAACAGTTCATGAATGGTGAAACTGCCTTCAGTATAGCGATATTAAATAAATAAAAGAGTAATAACAAACCTGTTATTGGTGGTTTTGGGACCATGTTGGAAATATCTTGCGACCAGAACGAAGGTACTGAGCCACGCAGTTGAATGAAAGATGTATAGCGACCTCTAGAGAACTTTGTAACTGTTCCATCATACACAATTTGTTCTGTTTCTACTTCATTGGCAACGTTTCCCTAAATCAAAATTTTGTATTCATAAATTGTGGATATTGATAATGAACTGTTTCTTTTTGGTTATGGTGAATGCTTTTTACTGGTGAGAAATCGTCAAAAATTGCAATATCTCTCAGTGGCAACTAGGCCTAAATGTACCAACACAACACAAGGCAGATATATACTACACACAGGTGAATATCAAACAATCAACTACGATTTTTATAGTGCCAATATTCATGGCAGAATGCAATGTTCAGTGGTGCTATGACAATAGTGTTTACTCAAAGTGCACACTGACTACCAAGTTTAATTAACAATACTATATTTTATTTTAAGATTACAAAAAAAAAAAAAAAACGAGAGAAAAACGAGAAAAAAAAAAAACAAACAATTTACATGCGTGTCAAAAAAACTTAGTATGAGACGGAGAAGAGATAAGATTAACGATACTGACAGAAGATGAGGTTTGATATATGATATGATTACTCCAGTGAACAGAGATTTTTTTTTTGTTCAAAGAACCATTATGTATGGGAACAACAGCTTATGGTCTTATCTAAGTAGTAAGTAGAAACAGTTGACACATCGGTTGTGGCTTGGACTTCCAATCTTGTGGTCAGGGGTTCAAAACTCTCACTGGTCAAGTCGCTTTGTCCTTGGGCAAGGCACTTTATCTATGTTTGTCTCTCTCTACCCAGGAGGATAAATGGGTACCTGGTAAGATGTTGTAGCATTGAATGTATGCTGTCTCTTATACACATCTAGATGTGTATAAGAGACAGGTATTATTATCAATATAATTATTACCT